>NC_016504.1:0-7198 GCF_000243375.1 Torulaspora delbrueckii | reverse complement strand
CGGATAGTAATAATCGTTGTACTTCATCCTTGCCCGCGCGACCTGCAGCGAGACCTGGCCACACACAGCACGGAACCCTCGAATAGAGCATTCTGTCGTTCTCTCTTGAGGCCTCATATCTCAGACCTGTATATTTGACTTGCTTGTCCAATATCCTCATCTTTTTACATCGTGGCTCGTCTTTTCACCTAACCATGCAACCAACCACTTGACCTTGCAACTTTCGTATTCACTTTTCAATCTTTTCTTGAATTGATGAGTCTAAGTGGATCCTTCCGATACAGCTCCATTTCATCGAAGTACAAGATATCCTGCTTTTCAAGTGATACTCTTTGTAATCCAAGTTCTTCACGCGCACTCACAAGTCAGAGGACTTCATCACACCACAATTCGTACTATCTACTTTACGTTTAACAGAGACGATTGTCACCCAAACCCTTGTGATGGCCTATTCAAATATGTCATAAAATCCAAAGTCAGTAGCACCTATCTTCTGTTGTATTTCATTCCGCATTTAATTTTTATCCCATCAAATACTATCTGGTCATTCCAATTGACCGAAGTATGAAGCAACTCATCATAGTCAAAGATATCATTAATATTATCTTTCAGTGTCCAAGGTGATCAGAGCGATCTGCGAAGTATGCAGTTATTTCCAAGGTCGCCAGTCTCTGCACATTGAGCTCATTGAGATTTAACAATACAAAGATGGTTTATACCACAAATGTTTAACACACGATAAACCTCACTCGAAAATCCCCTTAGATACGCTAGCATCTTCCGCTGAACATGTTAAGTATTAGGCGGAATTGATTCAGTTGGGTTTGTGCTTCCCTTCTTGTGGTTACACGACCTGTCACTGACTTCCAAAGCTAACAGAATCGCTAAAAGCTCATCAGACCTCTGTTCGGCACAATGATCTTTGTACCTCACTGAACCACTTCCCAGTATCACATTTGTCAATTCATTTCACTACATTACCGATCTGGACACCTTGGATTGCTCTGACTGGCCATAGTTAGCAGCATTTCTCAACGAGAGTGATTAGGCATATTGGCGTTCTTCTGGCCCATCTTTGGCTCTCGTCCCTTCATTGTTTAACGCTTATCTGCATTATGGGTTAAGATTTTTGATCTCATCGCGAAGTGAAAATGGCGACGAGGTCACAATCGAACAATCAAACAGAAGCTAGACACCCATGATGGGGTAACCCGAGACAAGGAGCAGAAAAAATTTATTGGCTATAACATATATTGGTTGGTGTTATGAAATGCTCCAGAGAGAGTCATTTCGTGATTATCAGGGAGATCTTTCGCCAGAGGCGACATGATGGACCTCAGGCCAAGTTAGGGCCCATTGTCTGCGCATCTTCCTCACAATTGCCTTCTCAGTCCACTTTATCACTATATAAGCGATTATGTGTGCCATGGTCTTCAATTGATGAAGCGAAGCTAGTGCCCTCCTTTGACCTTCCCTTTCCCAAACTTTTGCGCATTTACGTTTCTCCCAACACCAGAAGTATTCAAGAGCTTCTGTTTGTTGCTCTTTCATGAAAGCCCGTTTGTCAAGATAAATGTTCTCAATCTGTTCTGCTGTGTAATTGAACAAGGAACTATTTTTCATGCCATGCAGGCACTCTGCGGCAACAATCACCCTTCGCCTTATCAGATTCTCAAACCAAACATATTGCGAACGGACGGTGTCATAAAGGTTTTGTTTTGCTTTGTCATAAATCAACAGATAGCCAACTGGATCTAAAAAGTACGGTTTTGATTCTTCCAGATGCTTCTTGTACTGCTCATCGTCTAGTACCATCCGTTGAACCGCAAGCGCCTCGCAAGCGATCTGCCTGTAAGTCATTGGGTCTTGTGGACACACACACAGTCCGGATAATTTCAGGCAGTTAGGGCAGCTTCCTTTCTCTATCAAAGTGCCCGATGGCCAGAAATGAGAACTGATACCGTTGAGTTGCAAACACTGAGCCAACGTCTCTCCATGTCCCATATGATCGAAAATATTCGTATAATGGCCATTTCTATGGAAAAGTCTGTTCATTCTTCTTTTCTCCATGGAGAGGAAGGGCAGATCAGGAGCTTTCCGCTTATTATTTGTCAAACGATCATCTTTGTCCTTTTTTGTCTCATAAGCAGTATTTGTGGCAGCCTTTGCGACTCTCAGTACCAACTGCTCTGTATTTGCCGGAAGAAAGTTAGTTGAGCCGCAGCACTGTAAGTGATGAAGGTCCGTGTTACGCAGAGGTAGGCCATAAAATCGAGACATTTGAGTAGTAGGGCATGCGAAATCCATTGGAGCCATGTCAGACTTTTCTCTCTTGAAGGCAGTTTTCGGATCTAGCAGTACGTATAGCATGCCACAGGTCCTTAGACGACCACCAGCCTGCAGGAACTCAATGATGGTTGGCTTGTAGTCGACCATAATGACCATTTTCAACTTATGCACATCAATACCATCAGTTGCCAGCTTTGTTCCCAAGAGGACATTCTCCTTCTGATTCCGAATGAATGAGTCTGCGCGCCTAGCTTTCTCTGACGCATTTAATTCACCGTGATTCCAAACGATTTTTAAATCCAACTCCCACTCCTTCGCCAACCACTCCACCATCCGCTTGGAATTTAAAAGGACCACAGCTTTTGCTTGTGGTTCATTCATGAACAGAGATTTTAAGAGCTTAAAAGCCACTTGATAAGGCTTAGAGACATGCTTAAACTCCTTATAAACGTGGCTCAAAGGAATTTTTTGGACTAGATCACTCATGGGAGTTGAACAACCCCTGATGCCTCTCATGCACTCTTTTTCTGCCAAGACAGTCTCTCTCAAACTCGTGGCTTGGCCTATGAATCCGATTGATTGGAGGGCCGCGTCAGCTATTTGGGCAGGAGCGGTGGCGCTAAAAAACAGTAACTTCTCAAACCCGTCAAAACTCAATCTTTTAATCGGCTCGAACTGTGGCTTACGATATTTCTCAAGGTGAAAGTTGTGAAACTCATCGATAATCGCATAACCCAACTTGATCTTTCTTTCTGTTGATCTGAGGCTATTGGCGTAGCCCCATTCAGCAATTCTGGAAGCAAATTGGGTCTGTGCAAGATCGTCGAAAACACCGACGTAGACATCTGTTATTCCGTCGTATCCGGTGTCTATGAAATGTTTAACATCATTAACTCGAAGAAGGTTTTTGCTCTTAAGCCTCCTCATCGAGTCCGCCAGAATGACGGTATATGGTACAAAGACGAATGATACGTGCTTACAGTTTTTCTTTGAAGCTAGTGCGATGAGTGGCAGATGGAACATCTCTGTTTTACCGTAACCCGTTGGCGCATGTACTACTCTGGAAGGTAGCTCTCCCATGTAAATATCATTGGTGATTGTCCTTTGGTTTTCATCCCGAAATGAAAACTCTGGGCCAAAGATTTTCCGACCGGCAGCCTCCAGATCCTCATAACGCCTGTATTCCGATGATAGTTTGAACTTTCGGGTCGAATTCTCGTTTGCAAAGTCATCCGATGGCCACATTTCGACACTGGCTCCATCATCGAGATTCAGCCATGATATGTACCTTTCCGAAGCACGCTGTTGCAAGTTTGTCGTTCCCGAACCACTAAGAGAAGACATATTGAAGTGGTTAACTGCATAGGTTTCGAACACAGTCAGTACGCTATGGTTTGCCATTAGCTCATGAACAAGAGACTCGTGAAGGTCCTTCTGATCTTGTAGTGTCATATTACAGTAATATCTTAACACGCCACACATAGCTTGGCGCAGTTCTCGAAAATTCAACCTCGTTCTGTCTCCTTCTGGTAGTTCATCCAAAAGATTACGAAAGAGCTTGTACGGAACCAGATCGCCCTTCGCTGTGTCGACAAACAGGTAAGTACGAAGGGCCCTTTCGGACTTTTTTTCTGATGAGATACTCTCTTTCAAAACCCTAGTTTCCACGCTAATATTGATAGGCTTGTAGTCAGGACCTAGAGCCCAGAACTGCATCTGTTTTAGCACTGTCATGAAATAGAATAAGTATTCCGAAGTTACACCGTCCATCCTCTTGAGAACGATGTTCGACGACTTGTTTTTGTTATAGTTACTGTAAAGCTGCAAGCGACGTGTTGTGTCATTGACGTAAACGTTTCGCTGAGAGCCGGCGAAAGCCATCTGTCGAAGCTCAGGAAAGCGGTAAGGATGCCCGACCCCAAAATACACCATCCACATGAGAAGGGGTGCAACCTCATTCGAAACAAGTTCAACCAACGCTCTAACTGCCGCTGTTCCCTTCTTTCCTTGCCGAAAATTTGGAATGATGTCCCCATGGTATTGGTGCGGGATCAAGTCGAAAAAAGAAGAAGGTTCGTTGTATACAATGTCACCCATGGGCTCCGCGACTGACACACGGCGATTCCTCAGAATACCACAGGCAATATCCTCAACAGAAGGCATGTAAAAATACTCTTGCAGCTTGTCAATGAGGCTCTCGATTCGCGACTCGCAAGAAAGTGGAAATCACGGATGTATTGACGATTAAGATATGTGCAGCATACTGTTACACCTTGTGAATCCGGGACAGTTGTAAAAGAATAACTGACCGATTTTAACTTTCAGCTTAAACTATCGGGAGTACGTTGTATTAACCACTTCCAGTTGTTAAATCCTTCGTCCTTTCCAAACAGGTCATGTCCATTCGCAGTGCACATGCTAGCAAAAAATCAAGAAGGCTTTGAAAGCATCTAACGACCTCTTGATATGTCGGAGAGTTTATTCCTCCCTCCGCTCATCCAAGTTGACATTCCAAACTCCAACACATGACAAGAGTTTGAAGCACCCACCCATCTTTTTTATGCAGCATATCGACACACACAGCCGTGACCAGTAAGTAACGTCACTGTCCCTTGGCTTGTGGTTGACAGTATTGTGGTTAGTTTTTTAGGATCAAATTGCGTAAAATCATCTTCGAGGGATTTTTTATATTGAACGTCGAGTTACGATCAATCCGTAAGAGCATGAACGTGAGGTACAATGCAATGGCCATAATACCTTATAGTATTTTAAGAACTTGAAACACAGGATCATTGTTTTTCTGTTGAATAACATCCTCATTACACTCCCGTTGCCTCTGGTCAGGGCTATTTCATAGCATCGCATCATGAGTTTCTCGCCGAACATTTGGCACAAGCATTTGTTTAAGTGCCATTCGTTGATAAACTCGGCGTCCGCTTTAGTGAAGAAAAGGCCTTCAATGCCAAAAGCAACTGGCATGGTGAATTGTTAATTTCCAAAGTATCAATATGACGAAGCCCTTTTTCCTATACTTGATACCTACAAATCTATATCAACATGGACGTCGTCTCTATTGTGGAATTTTTTTTTAGAAGTCTTTAAAGATTATGGTGAATATTTTAATTGTTTTGCACTAGCCATTGATTAGAGTGAATCACGCGTTGAAACATAATAATATCTTATTTCTTTATTCACATACTTTATCATAAATATCGTATATGTAAGAGAATATTATAATTTAATGCCAAATTGAAATATAACTCCCCCTGGTATCGAAGTACCCTCCATGTTAGCTAGCTTAGCTTCAGCTCGATATCCAATCATTCAACGGTATTTCAAGTTCACTTTGGTGCATAAAACTAGAAATAGCCAAGTAGAGACGAGGCAATTTCGCAACTGTAAGGGCTCTATATAGCAGTTGACAGCCTTTTCAATGGGATAGGGATATGAAAATCACATAGGTTGCTCATATGGCTCTCTCTAGCAGTTTACTTCAAATTTATGTTTTTAACGTATTTTGTAGTTTTCAAGAAATTAATTAATTAAACCGGCTTGACAGTTTTTTAGCCAAAGCAGAACTATTACAATCAAAATTTGGTCATATAAAGATGTACTACGCTGGGCACCATGCACAAGACTCTAAAGAAAATTCAAAATGTAACGCAACTCGAATAGGCCAGGCAAAAGGCTAGAATGGAGAAAAAAGCCAGCTAGGGGATTACAACAGGGAAGCAAAAAGTAAAACTGCCTTCCAAAGGAGTTGCACGGTATATTAAAGTGGTGGGCAGGGATCAAGCAAGGCAGCAGGATTATATGAACCGCATGGAAGTTTGTTAGTCTCGGAACAAGGGGTCGCAAATAAGGAATTGCTAACAAGGCTGTAAATCGAAGCACCAGAAGTTGTTAAGTGCACATACAAAAAATGTATAGAGGAACTCTTCAAGTCGCTTTCACTTGCTTGACTACTCAATTTGTCAGGTGCTTCATTGCAGAGCTGATGTAACGTGGTAAGATTGTTGCATAATTTACTTTCATTATTTTTCATATGACACTTCTTGCAAACCTAATTTCCCATAGTTAAGGCTTGCAAACCTAATATCATTATCAACGGAATTCACCATTTTTGAGCTCTTCAGAGCCTGAGACTACGACCATTCCGTTTTCCAAGCCATCTATTGCCATTCTTCTTGGTTTCAACTCGAAAATTTGGTTATTTATGGTGTTTTTTGACTTTAGTCATTTTGACCCAAAATCCCAAAACTTGCAAACCTAAATGAATTTGCAAACTTAAATGTTCGGGTGATTTTGGAAGGGTAAAAGCTTCATATAATAATAGAGGACGTTAGAAATGGTATTGGAGGTCTAACTCTTTGTCAGGAGGCCCGGAAGACGTTTTACAACTGGCACTACAGGCTTAACTTCGATCGTATAATGTGACTTTCAAGAGCTAAAGTACTCATTTTTCAATGTTATATGGAACAGAGCAGCAGGGATATATATTATTCTTCTTGCTGAACGTAATGTAACTATATAAATAATCTGGTATAGCGGCTCGTATTTGACGGTTAAACCGGGTCGTTTAATGATCTTCTGCCCTTGGCCCTTTGCAAACCTGACTATGTGCAGAAGTGGACATTTTTGAGCTCCCATAGATGTAAATATGATACTAAACGATCCCCAAACTGGTGATCGGGGGGGGGGGGGGTCCGAACGTTAGACTCAATAAGCTTGTAGGGTGCTTTTAGAACAGTCCTTAATTACATGCACTAAAACGTACTTTGTGATGGCCACATGACAACTGATGGGGTCTAAAAGGTTGCGTACTAATACTTGGGTCCAGTGTTTACCGTGCCATTGTATGCACTGCAATTGGTTCGTTTTCGTGAGGGTGTTTACGAGCTAGAAACAC
>NC_016503.1:1133384-1292049 GCF_000243375.1 Torulaspora delbrueckii | reverse complement strand
AGCATAGATAGCAACAAAGAAGGAGCATCGTCATTTATTATTCAGCTTTAGAAGCTACAGAAGGTATCACTTCATTTTGAGGGGGGCAGACAGATTCTCTCATCTTTGAGAAATCGGCCATCACGTACTTCCTATATTCAGCCTTTTTCTCAGATGAAAGAGACGCAAGACTGCCTTTCGCCATGCCATGGCTCAGCTGAAAAATCAATATTCTTATCACTGTAGAGCTTGAATTGATCTTGCCAGCAATACATGACTCGGGAACCATGGGCTTGAATACCTCTGGCCTCTAATTCTCGTACCCTAGAGCCCAAAAATCTTCATGACTTCATGAAGATTCTAAAGGATAAGTTCATTATTCCATTCCTGATGTAAGGCCAATCTTCCCCCTTTCTTCAAAACTCCTTTCGCTTCCTCTAAGAGCTGGTTGTCAGATATAGTGATTATGAGATACAGCAGGAAAAAATCAACGTTTCACAAATAAGCGGAAAGCTCCTGATCTGCCCTGTTTCTCCTTACTTTTAATAGAAGTGGCCTTTGTGGGAATTACTTTAAATAATATGGATCATGGAGAAGACTTGGCTGAGTGATTGCCACTCAACGAATACCATTGGCTTACGTAGATGATATCAATCGTTTAGTTGCAAACAATTGGTTCTCATTCCTGACCATCGGGCACTTTAAGAGAAGGGTGCTACCCAGCTGCTTGAAATCATCCGGGCAGAGCCATTGTCCACAAGACCCAATAACGTACAGGCAAATTGCTTGCGAGGTACTTGCGATTCAACGGGTGGTGCTAGACGATGAGCAGTACAAGAAGCTAGGAACTAGAACCAAATGCAACTCGTATCGCTCATAGTATAAAACATCCTTCGTAGATCCAGTGTGCTTTCTTTTTACTCATGATTCAGTAAAAAAAACCTTCATGACGCTGTCTGTTCCAAGTAGGGTGGGTTTGAAAATGTGATATGGGTGATTGTTGCCGCAGTGTCTGCATGGCATGGAAAATAGTTCCTTGTTAAAACATTCAGCAGAATAGATTTAATTTCATGTAGACTAATGGGTCTCCGTGAAAAGAGCAATAAATAAAATTTCTTCAATACTTCTCGTGTTGGGAGAAGCATTGATACGCAAAAACGTAGGTAAGGGAAGGTCATAGGATGGCATTAGCTTCGCTTGCTATCGAAGACCATGGCACATATAGCACATAGCAGTAGAAATGCTAGCTTTCACGGGTCACACTACACGGTAACTGTCGTGCTTAACACGAGACTGTCACATCAGCGAACTCTCAACAGACAACCATTGGTGTCATCCATTTTGCTAGTATATAGAAATGCATGCCAACCCCATCAAATGCTTGTGACAGCCTCTTCGAATATGAAATGAACGTTAGTGTCAGTTGATCCCATCTTTTCTTTCCATGCTCTCCATCTCTGATTTCGCCGCCCCTTCAATACTAGTATCTTGCCTTTCCAGCTTAGTGGAATAGCCCTTCATAATTAAAGCTTTTGTCGACTTTCTGGAGTACTCTACTTGTCCGCCATGGAATCTCAATGCCTTCTATTTCGGTCTCTATTTTGTGTGCCATTGAATCCTCTAAATTTCTATCTTTTACCATTAAGGTTATTCATGGTAGGATACCATATTGCTTCTTATTTCAGCCATTGGTTTAGAACTAAACCCATTAGTTTACAGCTCGGAAAGCCATAATTCTTTGTCAGGATATCCCCAGCCTCCACTTTAACACCCTTCCTGCTCTATGAGCTTTGTTACGGTTAGTCTGCATACAATCGCTTCAGGCTCCCATGATTAATACAGTTACACTTTGTAGCCGCCGTTCGATTCCTCTGGGCGCCAAAAAACCTCTGAAACTGCCTTGGGCGGTGCTTTCATGAGTAAACTGAATATCGCAAAGTTGGTCGTGTGCTTGACTAGACGTACAGTTCTCCTCAATTGATAGTGCTACTTCCTCTCTCCATGACTAAAAGCAAACTTGTCATTGTAACTGTCCGGCATGCTAGCTGACTTGATCAACGGACTTCAAGGATACTCAACTTAGCATTTTGAGGAAACTGAATCTTCGCACTGCTGTTCTTCAAGACATCAAACTTTCAGAAGCCTATTCACGTAAAGACCACTCGGAATTGGCCATCTATTCATCGCGCTTCCACAGACCCATCCTGTTCTGATGAGCATATCTTAGCCACATCTGCGATTACACATCATTCTTGCCCTATCAGCAGCCTTCCTCTTCGTTGACCCATTCCCTAAAGAAAGTTGTTTGATTTTCGTTCTTCGCTTGATGAAAGTCCATGCAAGTATGCATCAACTAGATATACAACACTTGAAAGTATAAAAATCAAAGATGGAGAATGAAATAAGAGTGAGAGAAGCTCATAGATTATAAGCATACGATTACAATTTAACATGAAGTTCAACACATAGCATGAATCAAACAAACTCTTTGATCATCTTTTACAATCACTTTCTATCATCTGCAGCTTCATCCAGTGTGAGATCGACCTGATATCTTCGACCTACTCAAAGAGATATTATATCCTGGACTTCAGCCGTGCACTGGAGGATATGTCCAAAGATCGTTGAAAGATAGGCTCAATTATCAATCCTTCCAGCATAGTCAAAACTGCTTACGTGTGTGCGCGCACGGTAGTATTGATTGCGCATAGTTGTCAGCCAGAGAATGTTTTACCTGGAGTTAAGTTTGGTTGTTCAACCCAGAGTAACAACTACTAAATCTTCAAGCAACCGAATTTGTTTTCGAATATTCTTTCGCTATATCGATCTCCTACTCGGAACAACGAAAGTTAGTGCAGCATCTTTCAAATGCGCCCATCACTAAATCCAACACAAAGCCCCAGTTCCAATTTCAAGAGCTTCTTGACAAAACAAAGTGCTTTAGGAGCAGCGCACTTACCGGATACAATCACCGCATAAAAACTTAGATGATTGCTTGAGTTCCACTTTTTGGTTCCTCCAAAAAGAATTGAGGGCCCTTGGGTCAATTCAATGCATCTTTGAAATGTTGAAATATAAAAATCTATTTGGTATACAGTCGAAAGAAGTGGCGTAACCCTAACTAAATTGAACAAAAAACCAGCTTTTATCCCACGGGTATCCGAACTTAAGCAAGCGAGCACTTTTCGTCAACTTTTCCTTTCTCAAAGTCTGCAACTTTCTGCAACGTTGTGTTGGCAATAGCATTGAGAGCTTCCGAAGTGAAAAAGCCTGATGCCCAGTACAGAGAACATTGGGGAAAGCGGTCAATCTCTGGAACAAGGCGTCTTTAACAATATAGTTTGAGAGATTCCTGAAGAATAGGTCCTTCTCATCCTCATAAACATCCATCGCCAAAGCCCCGAGGTACTCATTTTCAATGGCCTCCACTAAGGCTTCAGGATCGGTCAGGCCTCCTCTACTAGTGTTGACAAGGATGGCGCCCTTTTTGAACAGCTTGATAGTCTTCTTGTTGATGATGTGATGTGTTTCCTCGGTCATAGGGCAATGTAAGCACACGATATCCGACTCCTTCAAAAGATCTTCAAATTTTAGGTAGGGAATCCCCATCTTTTCAACTTCAGGATTCTTTTTAACGTCTGAAGCTACGACTTTACAACCAAAACCTTGCTTGAAGGCTTTGGCGACAAGGGAGCCAATGCGGCCGGTGCCAACAATTCCAACTACTTTGCCATGAAGATCTCTTCCTAATAGGCCCTCGAGACTAAAGTTGTCCAATCTCACTCTCATCCAAGCACGGTTGATTTTCCTATTGACGGCAAGCAACAATCCCACTGTGTACTCAGCAACAGCATAGGGCGAATAAGCTGGAACTCGAGCTACCGCAATGTTGTTCTTCTTCGCAGCTGCTAAGTCGATATTATTAAAACCAGCACAACGCAAAGTAATCAATTTGACATTCTGATCCTTGAGAGTCGATATAGTTTCGGAATCTACATTATCATTGACGAAAACACACACAGCATCGCAGCCTTTTGCCATAGCTGCGGTATCCTTACTCAGCGCCTCATTCAAAAAACATATTGTGGTTATACTGTTTGTTGGCCTCCAAAATGGTATTCTTATCATAAGATTGAGAACTGAAAACTGTACAATTTCATTGTATGTCGCTTTGAATTGTTGTTTTTTTTGGTGTTGCCTGCCGCTGCTTGAAATTTACAATGAAGCAAGAGATGGCGGGTTGAGAAGCTGTGGTTTATATTTCTGTTTTTATACTTCAAGTGAGAGCATTTGATCATTCAATGGAGTGCCATGTTGCGCAGTTCTCAAAAAGAAGTTTTGCTGTTCCTAACGCAGTTGTAGCGCTATCAACGCTAAATGTGCCAAGTTTTTCTCACCGCGCCAAGCCAAAAATTAGTCGTCGCTGCTGCCACGGTAACGGGTCTTCCCCACGAAAAGTGGGATTTTTTTTACCGCTTAGCTATAATTGAGCTATCGAGCTATTGCACACTCGAGAGCTTCGCCAGCTTGACAGAAATAATCAGGCGGTTTGAGAAAATGCGTCATATTTTAAAGTTTGCTCTAAGAGACGGATTCGTGGGATGCTAGTGAAGCCATGGATGCACGAACCAAACATGCGACATTGATCAAAAACGATCCTACAGCAAGCGGCCGAAAAACGGCTTAGCGTAAGAGGTTTCATAGGGCGGATTTCCGACACTCAAGACATCAAAATAAAGCTTTTTTCGCAACGCATGTAGCAATAGGAATGATTTGACCGTTAACGAAGTATTGAGAGTTCAGACTCGTTTACTTCCTGCATTGTATTATTGTTGTAGAGAGCCATCATCGAGGTCTGAACTGATTTGGGCATTGCGCAAACTCATTGGTCAAAAGCGTGGGGTGGAAACATGGGATTTTTCTCGAAGGCTTCCTGCAGGTTGACATTAAAGATGCCAAGATTTTTTTACCAACCGCGGTGAAGACGTTGGTTGCCATGGAAACTGGTGGGATAGGCCATTGCTACGTCAACACTAGAAAGACGTACGATGGACGTGGGTAAGAGCTAGCTTCAATAGAGTACCTTCTCTATTCGCTGCTACTCCCTATTCTCTTCTCTCAAGGCCTAGAGAGTAATAGGATGTCAAAGGTATGAAAGGGTATAAAAAGGCGAATGTCTTGAGATATAACTCTTACTTAGCTTCACTTCAGTAGCTAAGATTAAGCAAGAAAAGAGAATATGTCTACTAGAAAGGATTTGAAACCGGTCAAGATTGCTGTTGTCGGAGTTGGCAGCGTCGGGTCTACAACCGCATACACGCTGCTACTCAGTGGTATGGCAGCCGACATCATTCTGATTGTTATTAATAAAGATAAAGCTGTGGGAGAATTTATGGACTTGAATCACGCATCGCCCTTATCTTCTGAGATCCAAGTCAGGGTTGGAACTTACGAGGATTGTGCCGACTGCGCCATTGTCATCGTCACCGGTGGTGCTAATCAAAAGCCTGGACAAAGCAGAATGGATTTAGTCTCTAAGAACGCCAAGATAATGGAGGACATAATCCCCCAAATTGCCAAGAACGCGCCCAACACCATTTTGTTGCTTGCCACCAACCCGGTGGACGTGTTGACGCTAATCGCTTACAAATTGTCAGGATTCCCTCCACAGCGTGTCATTGGATCAGGGACTCTTCTAGATTCGGTTCGGTTAAGATACAACTTGGGAAGGTACTTCGACGTTTCATCCGGAAGTGTTGACGCCTTTATCGTTGGTGAACATGGCGATAGCGAGGTTGCTGCTTGGTCGCTGGCATCAATTGCAGGAATGAGACTAGCGGACTACTGCGAGCAGTCTGGCATGAAATTTGATAAGGCTGCTTTGCACAAGATCTATGAGGAGACGCGTGATGCCGCCAGCAACATCATCAAGCGCAAAGGTTACACCGCTTACGGTATAGCCGAAGGTCTCACTTATATAGTGAGCGCCATTTTGAAAGACGAAGGCGCTTTGCTTACTGTTTCTACTGTTGGTGAGTATTATGGCATCAAAGATGTCGCACTTAGCGTTCCCGCCAAAGTAGGCCGCAACGGTGCACATCATGTCGCGAAACTTCTCCTCCAAGATGAGGAAATCAAAGAGATTCAGAAGTCAGCAGAAAGCATCAAGGCCGCTTGCAAGAAAGTTGGCTACGACTGAAAATAATGCGATACCCAAATCTCGTATAGTTCTAGAATTTTAGTTAATAAGAATACCGTCTTTAAAAATAGCGTTTCCAAAACAAACTACATGCACCTTCATAGGTAAAAAAAAAAGGCTTGGCATTTGCTCGGAGTATTTAGTGCCAAGGAACATTTTTGCATCGTACCTCACCCCTTGCAACCTGCCACTTCAGCGT
The DNA here is from genome assembly GCF_000243375.1 of Torulaspora delbrueckii. Classification (NCBI taxonomy): domain Eukaryota; kingdom Fungi; phylum Ascomycota; class Saccharomycetes; order Saccharomycetales; family Saccharomycetaceae; genus Torulaspora; species Torulaspora delbrueckii. The sequence goes on along the minus strand of NC_016503.1, from coordinate 1,285,672 downwards.
GGGATGCCAATACAGTAGAAATTCAGCTACCTGAGAACGGTATTACAGTTGCCAATGACGAGGAGCTTATTGCTGCAGATACTGACAGTTAGAGTAGGTGGCACCATTAGGAACCGAGCGTGGGCATCGTAATTCTGGTCTGATTCCCTTTCGTGGGTGAGCCCAGACGCTCTTGTTCTCGAAGTGAATTGCTATGGCAAACACGATCGATGGATGGGATCAGTGGGCAGTTTGTCTTCGCCATGACTGATCAATGGGCAGTGGTAAAGCAGCCTTCAGAAAATTACTATATAAAGAGCTCAATATCCCGAATAATGCCTAGTGTTCATGAATTGAAGCCACACTCCTAAGACAATAAATCAGACATTCATACTTAAATTTCAATCACAAATGACAACAACAGTTGGAAGTTATCTCGCTACAAGGCTTTCTGAAGTGGGCATCGAAAATCATTTCGTGGTTCCCGGGGACTATAATTTGGCACTTTTAGACAAATTACAGGCACACCCTAAGCTGGAAGAGGTGAATTGCTCCAATGAATTAAACTGCTCCTTTGCCGCCGAGGGATACGCCAGATCGAAAGGTGTGGCTGCAGTTGTTGTCACATTCAGCGTTGGCGCTTTCTCCGCTTTCAATGGTATCGGTAGTGCTTACGGTGAGAACCTCCCTGTGATCTTGATCGCAGGCTCTCCCAACACGAACGATTCGATCGATCACAATCTTCTTCACCACACCATTGGTACTCACAACTTTGATTACGAATTCGAAATGGCCAAAAAGATTACCTGTGCTGCTGTGCAAATCAAGCACGCAAAAGATGCACCAAGTCTGATTGACTTTGCAATCAGGGAGTGCCTAGCTAAGAAAAAACCCTGTTACATTGAAGTTCCCACCAACATGTCCACGCAGTCGTGTGCTTTGCCAGGTCCAATTGAGGGAGTGTTGTATCAATCGCCCAGTGAGCCAAAGACCTTGACCGCAGCTGTAGACGCCGCTAACAAGCTTATTGGAAGTCGTTTGAAACCAACATTGTTGGCAGGACCAAAGTTGAAGTCAGCAGGTGCAGAAAAGGCGTTTTTGAGATTAGCTGAAGCGTTGGGCTGCGCAGTGGCAGTCCTACCGGCAGCAAAATCTCTCTTCCCCGAAGACCATCCACAATATGCCGGCGTTTACTGGGGCAATGTCAGCACCAAAAAGGCAGATGCCATCCTACAGTGGTCCGATCTGACCATATGCGCCGGATGTGTGTTCACTGATTACAGTACAACTGGTTGGACTTCCCTTCAACCAGCTACTCACAGAATAGAGGTTGACTCTGACAATGTCAAATTTCCAGACCACTATTACGGGCACATCAAGCTTGCAGACTTCTTAGATGCTTTAGCCAAAAAAGTTTCTAAAAATGACAAAAGTGTGGTCGAATATCAGCGTTTGCGTCCGGTACCTCCAGCCATTAAGGCTGCAGAACCTTCTGCTGCCATAACCAGACAAGAGATGGCACGTCAAATTCAGGGAATCATAAACTCTAAGACGACATTGTTTGCTGAAACTGGTGATTCTTGGTTTAACGGCGTTCAAATGGATCTTCCCAAGGGTGCCAAATTTGAGGTCGAAATGCAGTGGGGCCATATCGGCTGGTCGGTTCCAGCTTGCTTCGGGTACTCGGTGGGTGCGCCAGACAGAGAGATTGTCACCATGGTCGGAGATGGCTCCTTCCAAATGACGGTTCAGGAGGTTGCCCAGATGATTCGTTTGAAACAGCCCATTCTGATTTTCTTGATCAATAACTATGGCTACACTATCGAGGTGGAAATTCACGATGGACCATACAATAACATCAAGAACTGGAACTATGCAGCCCTAATGGAGGCATTCAACGCAAACGACGGGCATGGCAAAGGCTTTCAAGTGAAAACAGGCGCTGAGCTATCGGAAGCCATTAAGAAGGCCAAAAGTAACACTAGGGGTCCTACTTTGATTGAGATTCAGATCAATAGGGATGACTGTACCAATGAGCTCATTTCTTGGGGTCACTATGTCGCTCTGGCCAACGCTAGACCTCCAATCACTTGATCAAAATCTGAACATGATTTCAAACGCTCTCTGCTCATGTTTTCGTCATTTTTTTTCATTTCTAAATTCTCGTCAGTAGATTAATTAGATACCTGTAACGAAGTTTATAGCCTTTTTCTTAACTTGTTAAGCCACCAATTAAAATATTTCAGTAACATTGCTGGGGACCCTATTTGAAGGAAACAAAAACTATCATGGCCCGAACATTACTTGCTCCACCTTCCTTTGTGTATTGGCGCTTCTTATTTCCTCTTCTGCCTCTTAAGTTGATTTTCAGTCCCATTGTCAAGCTTATTTCGAACATGGCTCACCAGACTTAACATATGATATGGGAAGAGACGAGATCAAAGACATACAAATGAGACATTGTGGAAGCCATTTGATGTGGGTTTAGGGTGAAGGAAGAGAACTGCTTTCCAGTATACGACTACTACACAACTGATCTCAAGTCTTAGAGCACTCTTTTATTCGAAGTTTGGTTGATTTTTGAAAAATTTAGGATCGTTACGATGCTGGTGTTCGCAGCGTGGAATAACCCAGCCTGATCATCGTCATGGCAGTCAGATACACGCGTTCAGTCTGAGTCGTGGCCTCCGAGATCCACATCGATAATAGTCAAGATGATTTAATTGATAAAAGTCCATTGTGTAGTGGCCCAGATCGCTAATTTAAAACCTTCGCTGACGTAGCAAATATTCGAGCGGCATCGACTATGTGTAACTGTCGAGTTATCGTATTGCTGTCCTTCTTTAAAGAATATCGCTGCCAGAAAAGGAATTGCTGACGCGCAGTACCAGTCTACTAGCCATATGTAACAGGATTCTTGCTCACCCAAACGCCACAGGCTCAAAATGCTCCCAAATCGTCCTCAGGATGATTATATCTCCTGACTGACATCACTTATATAAGTGTTTCACCTGATATTAGACTAATCAAAACAAGTGACCAGAGGACCACTTTGTGTAATGAAAAACTGCAGCTCCATTTTTGGATGTAGTAGGTCCCGTAAGATTACCAGCACCGTTTGCAGCTCCTTCCAACCTACCGCAGTTATAAATGGTTATATCGCTCCTATTGACATTTAGAGTAACGGCACCGTTATTGCCACAAGGGACATTAAAAGGTTCTATTGTGAGATTCATTTTGTTTTATTCTGAGACAACGACCTTTGGAAATTGGCGGGAATGGAATTCAATGGAGGATAAAAACTTTCCATCATTTCAATGAAAAGCCAACTACCGGATATTTATACGTTTGAAGTGGGCACTTTTTTGCATCAGCATCATATCTTTTGCACCTCGTTGCTCAACAAAACAGCATATTGTTCTCTTGAAGCTAGGCCAGCAATCATTCCGCATACTAGCCGCCCAATTTCAACTTAGTATACTTTTAGATCTTCTACCTGCAGATCCTGCATGCTCTGCTATAGCGACGTCAAATTTTTACGTTTGATGAAAGTAAACGCAAGGGGAATCGAAGCTTTTTTTACCTTTAAGGAGATTTATGACCGGATTAGTACCTAAACGGACTAAGTATCGCACCTGCATACATCCTCGATGAGAACCGTTGGGACTAAAGAAGAAGTATTAACCGAAAATGGAGTGATGTGTAGAGTAGATTGTGTAGGATTCGGCTCAAGACATTCCAACTGTCTATTCGTTTGATGATGAATGGAGGAAGGCTGGTTAACTGTAGTGTAGTTCAGGAAAGCGTAAATCAAAGTCTTTGGTTAATTGAACATTATTCGTAAGAAAAGGCCAAGGTCGTTCAAACTTGCCTTTGTTCAACTCAGAGACACGTACGGTAAAGTCAGTTCCAGAAGAAATGTTGGCGAACTCAGGAGCTCAGGCCAGCAACTTTACCGGAATGGTTTGCGAAGGGTTAAGCGTTTCGTGAAGGATACGCACAATAATCCCGTTCCACGCGGTGCAAGACCCGCCAGAATGCACAGTCGATCTCAAGACATGCCAAAATGCAGAAGCATTAGCACGGCCTGACAAAGGTATATGGCTGTTTGACTTTCCTATCCTGGTATTGGAACGAGTTTCATGGTAACAAAAAAAGCATGGTATTGCTTCACTGCGAGCATTCTATGTTAGTCGTGGTTTATGTCTTGCCGTGATTGGACTTGGCCTCAGCTTTTGAGTACCGTGCTATTGGATGTGTTGTAGGTGCCTTAGTGAATAAAAAGGTAGGAGATTTTTTTGCAGTGTGACATCTCTGACCCTGCATAAGCCAAACGGTAGTCGTGTCCGCTTGTAACTCCGTCTACCTTCTGGCAATTTTATCCTGAGAAGACCCCAACCTTTTCTTCTCTCGAGTTGATCATCTTGTTCGGTGTTGAAATGGAAAAGCAGTTTTCCAGCCACCGTCTCGAAGTGGATACTAAGTTTAAAGTAGGCCAAAGGTAGGACCAATTGAAAGCATCAAATTATTTTTTCTTAGAATTTTCCCAATTTTCGAGGATCTGACATTATTTTAATTCATGGGCTAAGGGGTGAAATGTTTAATCGTAATCAATACAGTTCACTTGCTTGATATGTTATCACACTTTAAATTACTATGTCCCCTTCTGTGTATGGTTACCATAGCCAATAAAGATTGTTGGAGTTGGCCCAGAGCTTCTTTAAGCTGAATGTGAGAACTCAGACCCCATTTTGGGTACCTACACCTGCGCTAGAAATAGCAGTGAAAAAGTGGGTATTATCATTTCAGGCGTTGCATCTGCTCACTAATGGAATTCGAATCATATTTTGAGGTCGCTTGCGGAAGGGCCTTCGATCAATTGACGGGTTTTGATTTCGCAGCGGGATGAGTGAGAATAATTTGTCTCACTTTCTTGTCTGCATCTATGCCGCCAATTCGTTGCGTATTTGTCACGGACGCATAAGTGCAAGTTTCCATTAGGCTGTGGGAATAAGTGCTTGTGGAAATTGCAAACGGGTGCGGGACTCAACATGGCGAGTCAACCATGGCGAGTCAACGATTTTCTCCACTTTGGGGTAGACCAAAAACTGTGGAATTAGGATAAGTTCATGTGAATCCTGTTCAAGGTCTGTAGTATTATCGAGCCTCACGAATGTGGGACGATTTCGAAGTATCAAAAGACTTGAACCTATTATTCTGAGAATTAAAATCAATAAAAGAGAAAGCAGATTCGACACCCTCGAGGAAACGATCCCCACTGACATAATTCCTTGATACGAAAGATAAGTAGGCACTAGTGCTGGTAATGTGCAGGCTCAAAGAGCCGGGGAGCCTGCCCGTTGTGTTACACCAGTGCCAGAGATATTGCAGATTGACCGAAACATCAAAGTGCTCGATAGAGTGACTGGAGTTGATTGCCTAGAGCTTATCGACAGACTTAACGAAACAAATGGTCAGGGATGTGTCAATGCTTCAGGTCTAACTAAGTTGAAGTGAAAATCATTTCCATGATCTTTAACATACGTGAGCCGAACAAGGTGGCACTTGAATGTTTGGAGACTGACCCGACCAGCCTGTAAGTCCGAAATGTGAGGAAGGCGCTGGTTGTGGCTTTAAGTTCCTAAAAAGGCTCTTCGATGCTTAGTGCTATTAAAATACTGGCGAGAGCGCTCTACCAGATTTGAACCTTCATAAAACAAGAACTAAATACTGAACTGGAAAGGGTAACGTTCTTGATCCGAATACAGCTCCAGTGGGAAGTATCCTTGAAGAGGCCGCAGTTTGGCGAGGACTCGGCCCTAGCAGAAGTTATTCCACTACCCTGTAAAACTAGAGGATCCAATATCATTTAGTTTCTTTGTTCTGGAAGATGCTAAAAACACCGTCAGGCAGACTTAACTCACCTCGACAATACGATACAATCGATTGCGAGTTTGCAGAATTCGACATTAACGTCTGAACTGAGACTTAAGGGAGCTGTTAGAAACCGTACGCTAGATTGCAAGTAAGAAACACTTGAAAGTCGATTCCTAGCTGCGGATGAGTTTATTACTCCGTGATCTACTGCTTGAGTATGAGTTTGAAGTTCTCGAAAAATTAGGCCACCAGATTAGACCCCAGATTAGGGATTTGAATTACGGGAGGAGGCCACCCCCCCCCCCAACTAGATTGGAACTTCTGTGTGTTGGAAGCACTAAATTACTTGATTAAGATTGCAAATTTCTATTGAATATGGAGCTGCTACGTTGGGAATTTCTTAATGTTAAAGACACTACTTTATTGCTACAGAGCCCATGGCAATAGGTTTTCGCATTCGTCTGGAGACTGGAAGAACAGAAAAAGAAGCCATTTGCTAGGCGATAAGCTTAAAACGCGCAGTTGTTCAATTGTAATTTTACATCCTCAGGTGATGCGAAGCTTCCAGTATTAGAGTAATGCCCACCGATATGGGAAGAGGTCGGGATGTTGATTGACTAGTTTTGAGTGGAAAACGGAGCAGCACCACTTCTCTGTGAACTAGACATTAAGGGAAAACGGAGCTACTTTGTTGAGTTCTTTTTGAAATTGAGGAGGTTAGACTATTATGCCACAACCTCGAATTCCTTGAAGTTGATCTCAACTGAGATTCAGTTGAAAGATATTCACTCTGTCGCAAGACCGGGATCTTTGATAGGGGTGCTTCTCTACGAATAAGACAGGAAACGGTATTACCGTGGTGGAATACAAGGACTCTCAAACTGAGATTTGATAGCTCTTAAATACGACGACCCTTTTGCTCGAACTCCGTTAGTATTAAAAAATTGAGACTACTATCTTTGAGATTCTATGGATTTTAAACGAAGTGTTTGACTATTTCATATCATCAAAGTGGGGGAGGAAGAAGCGCACTCGATTGCAAGTTTGAAGTCCTCTATTGGACCTCACTGCTCGTCTGGGTACGAAGTTTCCAAACAGACGGACACATCTGATGGCAACGTCCAAACTCTTGAAGAAGTGCTTCGCTGTCGTGAACTCAACTGACCTGCCGGTATGGTTTCGCTTAATGGAGATTACAAGGTACTGAAAAGACCTTCTAAACTCGATTGCCCGTTTATCTTATTTGAATAACTGCTTAATTAGATTGTGACGTCAGAACTTCAAAATAAGTTGGGCTGCTATATTGTGGCATTCTTAGCTCCTCAAAAAATCCCCTCGGTTGATTGATCTTTCATCTTAGATGATGAGACGGAGTTGGAGGCAGTCAAAGAAAAGCCCTTAATTGATAATGACTTTAAAATATTTGAGATCCTATACGTTTCAGTTCGGAACTTCTATGGAATGAGTATATGAGCCTCCCCTATCGAGTTACCGAAAACCCTGAGGATGCAAGATTTATAAGCGCCGATTTGCCTAGAAAATAAGGATTGCAAAGCGACAGCCTTTCATTATTAATCGAGATCGGCATATTCTACAACAATCGAAAGATATCATTTGATCTTCGGAGTTTTACACTGCATATTTAGAAAGAAACTAATGGACGCTTTGGACGACATGCATATGCCCAATTATCTCACTTCATTCACCTATCTAAACTCGCCCCATATCAGTGGTTTTGCATTTTTTGAGGCCAGTGCTGATTTCCGCTTTCTCAAGTCCATACTTTGTTTTTGGTTATCATGCCTTCAAGCGGACTGCATTCCCTCGAACATGTACCTCATATCTATTTTTTGGCAGAATATGAGCAAATACAAAATTTTAGGGCACGATGTGTTATTTTGATGACAAAAAAATATACTGGATTAAAAATCGGTCATTTTTGCAATACTTAATGTGAAGGCAGTTTACACTTATCAATCAGCTGAGCTATGAGTAGAGAGAAACTTTTGGTGAAAACAATAGTAATCTTATCTTGCGAGATATAGTAAGAACTTTTGACACTGGAATCCGAGGCTTTGATGAAAATCTTCCTCGACGCCTGGGGCCTCACAACCTGTTGTGAGATTATTCTTCATCTCTTTACAGACATAATATCACCAGCGAAATTCCTGAAACATAGAGAGGTGACTCGAATCAACCAAATGTAAATTCGAAAGGGCAACTGCATTCCTAAGGCGATTTGTCACTAAAAGATCTGGAATTGGTCAACAAAAGTTATTCCATTAGGATAAGCAGGAAGATTTACAGCGCGACATCCTTCGACACCAACTTCAGGGTGCGAGCGGTTGATCTAAGCTTCTCTAACAGCCAGCACAATGTCTTTTCTTAGTATTTAAGCGACTGCTGTAAATAATCTGCAGTATTGAAAGACGGCACCACTTTAATTTTCTATGAGCCACTGAAGAATTTGTTCCATAGAGCGCCGACCATTTTTGAAATTTTGATTTAAATGAATGACACTGCATATGACATGTCGGGGCTAAGATGTATTGCATCGTTTCGTAAACCTCCATTTTTTGGCAAATCTATGATCACAAAAAGTATTGTTGGTGGGAAACACGTTCCCTTTATTAAGTTGATCAGATTCTGTAGCAATTTTTTAGGCTTTCACGAGTCTCAATTTCTTCCTGATTACTATCGGGTAGAATTAAATTAATTCATTTGGCGCGTATCCCACTCAGTTAATGAGCATTCCTATAGAGAAAATCTATGTTCAGTCATGTGCCTCTCCCGTCATGTTTTGTCCAACTAAATAATTTCACTTTTTTTCTCGCAGAAGCGTTTCTGTTTTCTTACAATTGATTGAGGTTGATGACCAATATCGATAAAGTAGAAGTTTTAATTTGCTTTCAATACTAATCGTCTTAATTTTGACCTATTGCACTCCATGCTCTTACTGCGTAGTAGTCTACCTTTTGACATGAGTCGATACCTTTGTAGCTTTCTTTCTGTATTTTTTTGATCGCAAAAATTTTTCAAGCTTGGTTAGTTCTCATCAAACTCTAAACGAAAACTCTAGATAACCCTTTTTTGTCGTATGGAGAGAATTTTTGTTATTGCGAAACGGTTTTGATTTTTTAACCTCATCAAATAGAACCTTGTCCAGTCACTTTGAATAAGTTTCTAAGATCTTCACTTACTTTGAAAAGTTTCGAAGCTTCAAAGGACATTTACATACTTTTAATATTAAAAGAATAAAACTTAGGTTGAGTTTTCTTATTTCTTGATCTGCGTCCATCAGCTAGTTCTTCCACACTTGTATTTTGGAAATTTTCAATACACACAACCGGAACAATCAGTTCAGTGTATATCAAGAGTTGGTAAGTGACAATACACAAATGAAACAAAGAACTAGAACTGTTAGTATTGCCTAGATTAAGGGAATCATGAATTTTGAAACTCTATAATGTCACAGCTGCATATGGATGGGTTTACATTGTAATGATTCAAGAACAAGCAGATAGAAAACCACATGTTCTGTATTACCTTATAAAAAATTGATATGAAGCACCACCTCAGATGAGAAACCCCACTTATATTCTAATCCAAAGCTAATAAGGTAAGGAGAATATTCACAAAAATAGCCGTTTTATTTAAGAGCCCCCAAAGTAGTTGAGTATTTGAGGGCTCTTTGGAACGAGTAGGCTCGTCAAGCTTCGCACTAAAGCCATCTTTTTAAAAGACCTGTACACCTCACAGGTTTCCATAAAAGGAAAATGTTGGGTCTGATTTTTGAAAAAATACACACCTGCAGCTAGTCGTATGACTTTACATAAGAGTTACCATTCGAGAATATACGTTGAAATGGTTTGTGTGTTTAGAGTGACTTTCGATTATCTCAAGAAATTTTTGACTTGAAGTGAAATAAATGAAACCTCCTTCGACCTGCAATCAAGCGCAATGAGTTTGTAGTAAGGGCAAACAGATTAAAGAAGACACCAGTATTCTCAGGTTAATTGTGGCCTTATGACTCTTGAGGGTCGACAGTGTGTGCCATCGCTGATCAAGTCGGAGATCGGGAAGCAATCGAGCATTTGACTCAGCGCTACAACGCTCAACACTCGAGGCTATTTGAGTTTTATGCCGATTGTTCCTCCATCAAATACCTTACTACTTTAATTAATCTACCAAAGTTACCACCTATGCGGTCGTCTCAACCAGTGCAGCCAGTGCAATCAATGCAATCAGTGCAACCCAAAACTATCCCTGCAGATCAAAGACTTGCAATTCACCTTGCTCTTCAGTCCGTCAGCCATTTTCAGGATCCGGTTTCCTTCTTTTCCATATCACAGCTTGCTAATGAGATAGCGACCTCTACGACACCAACCATCCCGACCATCATCCAGTTCGACCCACCAATCACAACACTACTACAACGCAATCCACTCCCCCTCTCCCTCGCCCAAGCTTCTCAACTCTACTTCCAAGCATTACTTTCCCCCTCCCAACAAGACATCATCAATGCAAATACAAATCTACAAAATCTTCTAATTAACTCTCCCGCTCATATCTTTGATCCACCCACTCCACAAACCCACACTTCGGCTTGACAAAATTAAACTGCTGCGCAAAAGTGTCCCATATCCCTTGCTGCTCTGGATGTGAGTGCCACGCCGAAGCTAGTAGCGACGACAAAATATTCTGCTTCAAGCCGTACCCGAATTGTGAGTTATACGCGCGAAAGGCCATAAATGAGTTTAGTGGCTTGTTTGAAGCAGTTTCACGAGCGGGCTTCTTATATATGTTACCTAAGACATCGCTAGCTATGGAAAATAAAAGGTCTTCATTATCCCAAGCGATTGGAGAATCCCATAGAGAGCCTATTTCCGGTGAAGTTTCTGAGTAAACTTTTCGTTTCTCTTGCTCTATTTTTTCTAGTAAAATATTGGGAGGTAATGGAATCTTGATTGGTCTTAAAATGACCACAAAGGTCTTGACGTGCCTTTCTTCGAGTCGCCCGGAATTTTCAGGTTGGCATTTATCAAGTTTTGCCTTTTTGAACTTTGTCTTCGCCTTACACTGAGAGGTTCTACTATCTTTATTGATTTGTACTTTGAATAGAGGACGATTGACCCTAAAACCCCGAAAAGACTTGCTCGAGACTGCCATCTTGATACTTAGTAGTCCACTTCTATTAGTAATATAGATAACTAAACGTTGATTATTGAGGGTGCATTTTGCTGTTCAGGATAAAATATAGTCGTTATATATAGCTACTCAAATTCATGGTGTTTCATATTAGCTCTGTCTCCAAATCTCTCTGGTGCTTCTCATTTAAACCTCAAAATACTGATAGCATCCGTACACCACGAGATCTACTTGAAACTCTATACCATTCGCAGTATCTGTAACAGATATTTAAACCCACTACCTAAATTTTAGATATTCCTAGTTGGTTATACCACTCTCCGTACACATCATAGTTTAGTGATGACAACCAAAATCCCCATTAATCTACTTCTCAATCCACAGCAACACGATGACAAGAAAGAAAAAAAAGACAAGTCCGAAAGCTGTTCAAAACTCCGAGGAACAAGAGTTACTCAGCATAAACGAGAAGCTGATGAATTGTTTTTCAAACTTTCCAATGGAATTGGGAAACCTGAATTCGAACTACGCTGTGAACTCAAAAAGGTGCTATCAAGTTTGAAAGTAGTTACAACGAATGGTAAGTTAGAGGAAAATGGAGAGCTTCTACTCAGAACTACATTTCAGTTATCAAAAACTCTTTCGGTGGTGTTAAGTGAGTTTAAAAAGGTAGAAGAGTCGAACATACAATTCCACAAGTCTAGAGATTGGGATTCGGAGAGGAAAGAAACAAACCTTCGATGCAAAGTCCCAAATTTTGAAATTGTCCCTTTAAATACAAAACAGGATTACTCGACAGGTAAGCGGCACAGAGGACATCGTCTCCCTTCAGAAAAAGTTGAAAAATTAGAGCTGTGGTTCAACCAAAATATCTCGAAACCATATTTGAATCAGAGGGCTCTCAGGACGTTAGTACACGAGACTTCCTTGTCTCCTATACAAATAAAAAATTGGTTATCGAATCGACGTCGAAAGAAAAAATCGGCTGGAATAGCTGATACCATTTCCGATCTCCTTTTCACGAAGAAAAATAGCAAAACTGATACAAAAGTATAAATCAAGGATAATACTGCAATCACTTCACAACTATGGGGGAAGAATGATGGAATATTTCAGCTATACTTTGAGCTTCTTTCACAATTTGAAGAGCACTGGCATCTAAACATTTATCCTGAGTATCGTTACCATAAGGTCAATAAAATAAGTGGGCAACTGGAAAATAAGCTCGTGTATCAGAATATGTTAAATCGAATGCGCTATTTTACAGCTTCTTCGCTGTCATCTAAATTGGAAGGTATTTTAACATTCCCGGTTGCGTCTGCCGCGGATACTGCTGTTGATGCCACTGCTGCTGCGGAGATCCCCACTGCGGCTGAACCGTTCAGTTCCACCTATACCTATTTTTCATTGTCATTCCATCAAAGCGGCGTAAAGCATCAATACCATCCTCGCCAACAACACCGCCAGGTGATAAATAGTACGGTTCGGGTCGGGAAGACCCAACAACAAGATTTCGCAAGTCCTCAAGAGCGGAAATCCTTTGACGCTCTCCACAACAAGCGTCCAAGAGCTGATAGCGTCGATGATGGCAAATTGAACCGGAAGAATAGGTGTACGGCCGTTACACAAGAAACCCTGTGTGATCGTATCAAATACGGCCTTCCCAAGAGAAATTACCGCTCTCTCTTGTCACTGAAGAGAGCTAGAAAATCCAACACCTCAAGATCTAAGGAATCATTAAACCAAGAACAGAATGCTTTGAAGACTGTAACTACATCCGCACAAACAGATCCTACCGATTCTACAAGAAAGTGCTCCGCGCTTTTTAGCCATGGAAGAATACCTGTCTCCCAACAAACCTTCTTCAAGTCCATGCCTTTCAAAGACGTTCAAAGTACCAGCGTTCCTTCTACGATGGCCTCTTCAACCCAACTCCCCGGAAGTAACGTGAATAGCCTGCGTAAAAATCCCAAAAGGGTTTATTCAAAGCCTCAGTGTATGGTGGGGTCTAAACAACGTCTGGACGTTCAAGACCTTTACCTAGAGAAGAAACCCATCATTGTATTATCTTCCGATCAGCCGTACAATGACTAATCTTGCAACTATTCCTTCGAACTACAGAATGATCCTTTGTGTTTGGTTGCAATGATGTGTGAGGCACTTACCCTAGGGCTCAGACAGTGTAAAAAGAGATAGCTTCCAGAGAGCGAATGGATTGGCCATTTGGAAATGGCAAAAGTAAGCATAGCTTCTTGGAAATTCAAAAACAATAATCTATTCTAATAAATTCCTGCCTCCGGCGTAACCACTCACAACCTAGTTTATTTAGTTATTTATATATCTGAAGTCAATTTTGGGCCCATTGTTACATTAACTTTAGTAGAGATTTTTTTTCTTCTTGTCTTGAGGTTCTTCAAACTTTTTAAAATCTTGATTTTCACTTCATTCTTTCTATTCGTTCTCTACTCTTTTAATCGCTTTTATTTTATTTTTATTTTATTTTTTTTTTCTATTTTCTGTCATCTTCCTGTCAGATCCCTGTCTATATCATCATTATACCATCGCTTCAGCCTCACAACACTGTGAGACTTCTGCCACGCACCTGCCAGAACCTTTGGATACTACACAAAAGGACCACCCTTACTTGAACTGAGCGATCATAAGCAGATGTCAGGAACCAAATCAGAATCATCGAATGCAGTAGTTAAATATCCATGGTGGTATGGAGGTGTAGGAGGAATCGTTGCCTGCATCATTACTCATCCGCTAGACCTCGCAAAAGTGCGACTACAAACAGCAGCCCGTCCTAAACCAACACTATTCTCCATGATCCAGAGAATACTAAAGAATGACGGCCCACTTGGTCTCTACTCGGGTCTTACCGCATCAATTTTGAGACAATGCACCTACACAACAGCTAGATTTGGGTGTTATGATTTCATAAAAGAGAACCTGCTTCCTGCAGATAAGTTGAACAGCACTCTGTATCTACTTCCTTGTTCAATGATCAGCGGGGCCATTGGAGGATTTGTTGGAAACCCTGCTGATGTTGTCAATATTAGGATGCAAAATGACTCTGCTCATGAGCCTCATCTAAGAAGGAATTATAAGAATGCAATCGACGGAGTGACAAGAATTTTTAAAGAAGAAGGGGTTAGAAAGCTGCTCACAGGCCTTGGGCCTAATTTAGTGCGGGGTGTCTTAATGACAGCTAGTCAGGTTGTGTCGTATGATGTATGCAAACATAATCTGGTCACAACGTTTGGCTTCGACGCATCCGAAAAGAAAACTCATTTCACTGCGTCCTTGGTTGCTGGTCTTGTGGCCACGACCATATGCTCACCTGCTGATGTTATTAAAACGAGGATCATGAATGCTCATCAGCACCATGAGAGTACGCTCAAAGTACTCTCGTCTTCCATTCGAAATGAAGGGCTTGGCTTCATGTTCAGAGGTTGGCTTCCAAGCTTCGCAAGATTGGGTCCTAACACAATTCTGATTTTTTTGGTAGTTGAGCAACTAAGAAAGTATGAAATCGGCATGCATCAACATTTCTAAGATGAATACGAAGCCTTCGGTATTTGAAAGTGTGTCATAAGATAGAGCAGATAATAAATAGTTATCTATAGAGTACCTTGAAAAATATTTCAAGTATATATAGATTATTCATCAGATAAATGAACGTTTTCTTTCCCGATTATTGTATGCATTCTTTCTAGATTGTATTGGTAATCTACCTTTATTGTATCTTATCTCAATTCAATACACCATGGATTTTCCTTAGCACGTCGTCGGCGCTCTCTTTGATCCAGTCAACATTTTGAAGTATTGTGTCGATTCTTACCTAGAAGTAAAATGCCCATAACAATGTTGCGCTAGTGACATGCACAACGTGAATAGCAGCCTTGAGTACCTCCAAAAATATTATTGATGAATGAACTTTGACCGCCAAACTCTAAGATTTCGACTCCAAAAATATCTCTCCTATATAGAAATGTGATGGGTAACGGATGAGGACTATCAACCTTCGAAAAAATTTGGTAGGCTACAGAGGAGATTAAAAGATCCACGGAAGACGAAGCAACCAACTGTGTTGAATGTATCAGGCGGGAAAGGGGGTTGTTTAAAGGTTGTAGCTGAACGGTTCGTCGGTTTGATGGTGATCTCAAAGACACTGAAAAATGCAGCTTTTGATAATCGATGGCTGACCAGTTTGAAGCTATAACCATCAAGTAACAAATTTTCAAAAAAATTGTTTGGATCTTGAGTGCGCCAATAAATTGAACAAAATAATGGAAATGCTACAAAATTATTATGCCTTCGATTTATCTATTCTTCAGCGTTCGCCCTTTTTTTGGTCGTTCGCGCGTTTTATTGTTTAGTTAAAGGGACAAGCGTCTGCTTGTAATAAGGGAAGATAAAAAACGTAAATCACTTGAAGTCTGATATCTTGTTGTTTGGTTGAATGCGTTAGAGATTATAAATGAACTCAAGGCGCTTTCCGCTTGGATTCTCGATAAGCCATTAATGAGTCCTGCTTAATCTCGGACGTCGTTCGTTCAGCCTGCCACTAAAGCTTTGGCATTCGATACAATGATTTTTCAATGACTGCAATATTCAGGTCCTAAATCGAGTAGTCAAAGCCGAAAGAGGAACCCTCAGAGTTGTGCAACTCCTCAATACGCAATGTTTGACTGTATATATGAGTTGGATTCTACTCTCTCATCAGCAATAAAAACTCCGATAACTTTGGCACATAAATTAGTCGAAAAGCTCAGGTGGTTGTAAAAATAATGATGTAGTCATTTTGAAGAGTATTGTGTATCGAACTCCCATAGTCTCCGAAACCTGGGGTACTGGTGGGTAAATTTCGGATTAAAGGCGACCCGTTTCTCATAAGACAAACATGCCCATTACTGTTGCCAGGAGCCGCTTGTAACATTATCGACTACAAAAATGCCAACGCCAAATTCGAATACCAAATGTTTCAAGTTTATAGGTCATTACCCTGCCATCTTTATTATCCCTTCGAAGGACCTTTGGATAATAAAGACGCTCGGGTATCTATCGCGTCAAGAACTAGAACTCAACTCATCATTGCGCGAGTTGATACAAACGAACCTCTGCCATGGATGCTCTGATAGTCGTTCTAAATTCTACTTCCGTATCAAACACATCTTTTCGAGGGCTAGCCCAGACCTTAAAGGTTTTACATCGCAAGCAACTCAGGTCTCTACAAATAATAGACAAGTCACCGCCAAGAAAATAACGGAGACTTTTATGGACTCGACCAAATGAAGCAGGTTTGACACCGTTCAAAGAGCCTGAAAATGAGCCTTGACGCTGAATGCGAGGGACAGCATTTCGCAAAATGGCGGTCCTTGAGTAATTGGGTTAGAATATAGGGATGGAACAGTCACCAAGCCTCCACAATTTATTACACTGAGTTACAGTATCGCTTGCACTGCCTCGTTCCCGCCAAGCAGTGAGCTCAACCCTGTGCGCAATATGTCCAAGGGTGATTAACATTCTGACAAATATTGATGATCAAAGATTATATGATATGGCAACTGGCATGATAATCTCTGCAAACTCGATCGATGACCGCGTTGATTAGTTCACATCTCTACTCATGCTTATTCATGTTTCGTGTAAGGATTGGGCTACCTTCTTGGCATGAGAGAGCGGGCTTTCAAACTCCTTTGTGTATCATGGTAAGCCATTCAGACCTTCGATTTTTTTGCGCCAAATTCAGCCAATCAAGCTGCTCAACAAGCTGCTTTATAAGCATCACCAGATGAAAAATGCAGCCACCCGTTGGCGGGGTACTATCGGAAGTTTTAGTCATATACTTGCCGGATTCACCTGTATAGCCATCTAGGTTTGCGGCGATCTGTCCACTTCCGCCTCCGGTAACGGAGAGAAAGCTTGGTGTTCAGTGCAAGTGATCCTCGATGAAATGTAGGTAGTAAGTTCTCTCGCCATGATTCGGCAGCCTGTCATAAGGCTCTCGTCGGGACTAATATACGTTCACTGAGTCCCAAGTCTCTTCAGTTTTCTAATCTAGCTAGTTCATGAGAAAATGCTATGAATTACTGCAACCGCATATCAAAGTCGCATCTTCGCCTTCCTCTTCCCGTTCCATTTGTCTTGTCTTCAGAAAGAGGTAAGTAATCTGTATCTCGCTTGTTTATTTTTCAGCGAAAATCTGCAGCCCATCCCCATCTGTAAAGATCAAAAATACTCGGTTTATTGTAATTGATCACATTGAATAAAAGGCCCAGAAACGATAGATCCCGAGGCTGTTGACAATGGAATTGGAGGATCTATCTGAGCGCCTCCTTACCAGATCGCAAGAAGCCATTTTACAGCTGGAGCTGTGGATCCAGAGACAACAGCATTTGCGAGAACTCGAAGATAGTTCGATAGACAAGCTTGGAAATCAATACAACGTTTACATTGCTCAGTTAAACTCCCTATGCGTAAGATCGGAGTATGTTCGTGACAAGTTGAATAAGGAACGAGAACGACGTATGTCTATAATCAATGACCGGAAATACATCGAAGATTTGGTATTTGAGTTCCAAGATATCACGGTCAAATTAAATGAGCTTGCCCAATCACAAAGTATAGACTCTACGCCATCATCGAAGTCTACGAGAAGTAGTTTGGGCTCATTCCAGCCGCGACCCCTGAAATTGACTGAGCGTCATGGGCCTAACGTGAAAGCATTACGTGAGTCGCCATTGAAGAACAAATCCGTTATCAAGAGTGTCAAATTCTCAGGCTTACATGACTCTAAGGAAGAAGCGGTTTCAAAATGTCTTTCGTTACCGGGCTCTCCTGTGAGGGTGACTGGTCCTACACGTTCCATCCGCATGGCTAAATCCTACGATACCGGTTTAAACTCGAAAAACACGAAGAAGTCGAAAGGAAGTAGAGATTATGACGTACCTTCAATCTTCAGGGAGAACCAGCGTCTGTCGATCACTGTTTTTGACGACTTCGACGAAGATGCAGACTCTACATCCGATCAGGACACAGTTATCTCGCTAGTTCCTGCAGACGACGGGAAAGGGCTCCCATTAAGAAGGTTTAACTCGCATGAAAGTATTTTGTCAACTAAAGTTCAGCCTATCAGCTCACTGCCATTATTTTCCTCCTTCCTTCTACCCTCATCTAACAGGCCCTCGATGAAAAGTGTTCGTGTAAGCAGTGCCCCAGTTTTCTCCAAAACCTCTGCTCCAGCCAGCTCAAGGGATCTTCTGTCAACTTTCGTCACTCGCCCTGGGAAAGCGTCAAATGCCACTGGCATCAAACAAGAAAATAAGTTAGGGTTTTTTGCCAACTGGAATTTTTTCAAAGGTCCTTCATCAGCTTCTCATGATATTCGTGCTACAAAGCAGAAAGCGTCAGCCAGTAGGCCGGAAAGCAATTCTGCAGACTGCCGCTCCAAAACATTGGAGAAAATGGCCCCCCGCCGATTTTCGCCAAGGTCGCCGGTCAAAGCACCTGTGTTTGATAGCTTGATATCCTACGAAGATCTACGTGAAGCATTGAGTACTGAAATCATCTTGACATCAAATCGCTGAGCGAGAACTATAAAGTTCTTGGTGTAACATTACGTCGTGTACTATATATACTAACAATGGATAATTATTCATGATTTATCCTTCAGCTAATCTAGCTTAGTTCTCGAAGCTAGATTCAAAATTTCGGAATATTTTACTATTACCCAGAGTAGATAGCTTGCTCGTGGTCCGAACCTCTGCATTTGACTTCTTTGGAGCGACGAGTTTCCGCATCTTCCCAAGATAGGTGATAGAGGCTTTGTTACCGCCGACAGTTCTGTAGGACTTAGAGACCGTCACTGTCTTCCTTCCTTCTTTCAATTTATCGTTTGCGTTTAAATCGAATCCAAACGATTTGACAACTGAGGAGTAGCTGCTTTCTACCGGAAGTACACTATTATCGAATTCTTCATGGTCTGCTCTTTCTGACTCGCTAATGATATTTGATGGGGCATAAAGGGTTTTGACAGTACTATCCTGTTTCAGGCTGTTCAGGTCAGTATTGCGTTCACCTTCCTGTGAGACTCTTGCTACTTCAAATTCACTGAAATCTCGGCTACTGCTCAAAAACGATAAACTTTGTTGTACAAACTCATGAGAGATTGTGTCTTTCTGCTTATTTGAAGCATCCACCAAACCTTCTGATTTCTTATCTTTCTCTGACGTTTCGGCTTGATTGCTGAAGGGATCCTTCAAGTCAATTATGTCCTCGACCATGCTTTCGAAAAAAGCCTTCGACCTTGAGTTCTTCAGAAGTTTCTTGTCGTCTGCACCAAATTGGAGACGTCTTTTTCTCATCAACTCCAATTTTCTTTTCTTATAATTCAATAATTCGTCGTCTTCATCATCGCTTAATTCAAGTTGCAAGTTGTTTTGGCGTCTTTTTCGGAATCCACCATTCTTTATGTCGTGAAGTATTTTGTTCACTGTTTTCAAATCGGTTTCCTTGTTCTCTGCCATAAGAAGCTGACGTATTTGATCGGCATTGGATGTTGTATTAGAGAAATCGTCGATCATTTTCTCCAAATCTGAATCATAATCATCAATCGTTTCTCCGTCTACACCACCAACACCCCGCCATTCGTCGTCAGATTCCTCGGCTTCCATGTCAAACATGTTAGTAACCCCAGATTCTTTCATTTGTTTAAGTCTTTGCTTCTCTTCCTGAGCTCTGATCTTCGACTTTTCCTTTTCCATAGTACGGTATTGGGACTCGCTGATCTCATTTACGAGTTGTGTAGTGTGTTCCTCCGCAGAAGTGTGCGCCTCATCTTTCGTTGTGGTGATTAGGTTATCTCCATAAGCGCCTAAATTAATAGCACTATTCACCGTCAAATCTTCCTCTTCTTCAGATTCATCGTCATTCAACAGTGATATCTTGTGCGCCTTGCCCTTCATGAAACGTATGTCATCTTCATCACTATCAATTTCGACTCCCGCGCTGTCAGAAGCTATCTTTGGTTCATTTGAGCCGGAATCGTCGCTTTCGAGATCAGAGTAGTCTAAATCTTCTTTAATGACAGAATCCTCGTCACTAACTGAATAGTTCGAATCATTATCTTCTTCAACTCTATTTGGCAGAGCGAGGGAAGGAACATCATTCATTTGTGCTTTTTCCTTCTCTTTCATTCTAATTCGCTTATTCCTTGCAATTTCCTGCTCCAACAGATTTTCCACAATCTCTTTTTCCTTCTCCACGTCCTCGAATTTCAAGCCTTGTCGTTCAATACCTTCTTTCTGTCGATCAAGGATTTGCCTCTTCGTAGAATTTCTCAGATTTTTCATCAGCGCACTTAATGATGCCTTACCATGCTGAGACTCAACGGGAGGTCTACGCTTCGATAAGCGGGCTTTTAGTTTGAGAACAGTTGCTTTTGCTTCATGTGATGTAGAAACTGCGAGATCCTCCTCATCATCACTCTCGGATAGCAGCATAACTCCTTTAGCGATCTCAGCTTTCTCTTTCAATTCACGCTGATAGGCAGTCAGTGCTCCAGAGCTTTTATCTTTCAGAACTTTAACATCTGATGTCCCAACTTCAGAAATTGAGTCATTGTTACGTCCTATGGGACTGGTGGCCTTGATTTCTTGGTCGAAGACGTCGGAGTCTGAATCACTGCTTTTATCGAAGTCCTGCATAAAAGCCTCCTTTGTGAATACCTTCAGAGGTCTTGGGGCTCTGTACTTCACTTTGTGCTCTTTAGTCTCCGTTTGGACCTCCCTGGACCACATTTCTTCAATTTCATGAATCTTAAGTCTCGTAATTGGAACCGCATCCGCAGCTGTCTGTTGAATTATATCTTCCTGTGAATTCCTCTGATCTGGATAAGTCTGCTCTGAAACCTCCACCTGAGTAAGTGATTCTTCATATGCTATTGCTGCAGTTGCCACTGTACCAGTGTCGGCAGCTGTTTCACTCGTAGTTTTAAGGACTTGTGTTTGTGTTGGTACATCACTGGCTGAAAAATCAGGAATAGGCTGCGTTTCTGGTATCTCGGGAGACTCCAAGTCTTCTCGATCAAGGTTCTTTGTAATTGCGGAGCTTTTGGCAATAGGGACTGTCACTCCAGTAAAATTATGATTTTCATTAAAGGGCTGTTTAAGTATTTCACGTTCTATACTTGGAATCAAAATGGTTGGAATCGGTTTGGATTTGCTCTGCAAAATGCTGGGTACCTCTTTCTCTAAATCCTCCCCGTCCTCATACAAATTGGAAAGGACCTGAGTCGTATCAATAGCTTGAGTCCCCTGTTCCTGGTCTTTGTTTAATCGATTTTTCACCTTGTCCAGGGTACTACTGTTGAAAAGAAATCCATTACCAAGGACTGCTGGTGGAACGAGTGGATCTTCAGTATACTCATCATCTTCATTTTGCACCGCTTTTTGATAGGTAGCTCTTCTCTTCTTTATGGCATTATCGAAACTCTCAAACAGCTTGTCCATTATGGAAGTACGCGCGTCTTATTTCTCAAACGTTTGCCCGCCACGTTTGCTTGATCCGCTTGAACTGTACAAGATGTTCATTCTTTCAGGTCAAGCTCTTTCAGTTCCTCATCACAAAACGCGTAATCGGTGACGCGTAACGAGATGGAGTAAAAAATAGCTGGCTAAAATGATAGAAAAATAACATCTCTTTGTACCGAGAACTCTTTGAATCTTCTGTCTATAGGTGTTATTTATTTACTTAATCTTTTTTGTCTCCTTTTCTTGGCCTTCTTCTGGGTTTTTTCGTCCTCAGAGTTATCCTCATGTTGAGCTTTCCTCTTCTTCTTCTTCTTCTCAGGTTCAAGAGAGCTCTTATATACGTCTTCCTTGGGAGCAATGTAGTCCTTACTTCTTGCCTCCTCTTTTTCTTCCTGCTTCTCAGCCTGCTTCTCTCGGCGTTCCTTGAGCTTATTGATCTCTTTCTCCTTCTTGCTCAGGAAATACTCACCACTTTCGATTTCCAGATCAATCTTTCTTGGTTGCTGAGCTGGTGGGAATGGTGTGTATACCTTCTTCTCTGCTCTGATCTTCTTTGGTTTCTTACGTGCAACGTTCCTCTTCTTGAACATGGGCAAGAATCTTGACCAATCCTCCTCTGCCAACTCTGGTCTCTTTGCCAACTCTCTCTTTATCATGAGTTCTTTAATCTGATAAATTGGATGGACGTTTCTCATCGTATCTTCCACAACACGGCGGACTTCTTTCAATCCTTTATAAGGTCCCATGACACTCACTGTGTTACCTTGAACTAAGATATAGCACTTTGTTAACAGCTCTAAAGCTTTAAGGGTGTTACCGTTGGGCCCCACGAGACGTTGTCTTCTCTTGACGAACCTCTCTTTATTCGCAACCACATTTCCAATCTTTATAACATCGCAGGCCACATCTTCTTCTAAGATCTTGACAGCCTGCGCGAAAGGTACTGAACGTGCCAGAAGCTTGATTAGATCACGAGCCCTCAAAATAATGGCTGGGTCGAATGTTTTTCTAGTTGTCTTAACTGTCATCGAACCTTCCATCAGATCCAAGACACAGGCAATGTGGTGTGCGTTTAAGGCTCTTGTAACATCATTCCAAATAGATTTCAGGTATGGTTCTCTGTATTTAGGGAATAGAGTCATAAAGCTTGATTCCTCAGCAAATGGCAGTCCCGATGCATTGTCTTCTGGCTTAAATTCTTCGACTTGCCACTTGTCGATATCTTCAGTATCCCATGGCTTGTCTCTGTTATGCGTTGAAACCATTTGTTAATGATTATGATAACTGAAGCCTTCTTACTATACTCTGGGGAACTCAGTGATTTGATTAGCTTTAGCGATGAGATGACCTTTATAGAAAATTTTTCATAATGGACTTTTTCACGCTCATCGAATATTAAACTTTGACTACAAAAGATAACTAGCTAGATGAGAAAAAGGCATCGCTTACCCAACATTAATAGCATATTGGCCTTCCAATACCCATATACCGTTGATTGTAACGTATCAATTACTATGGCCGTTAAAAACAACTTTAAAAAGACCGGCAAAGGTGTCCAAAAGAATCAGAAGAATTGCAAGAAAGCAATATCGCGAAGAGATGTTAAAAAGACAAAGTTTAGAGTTGAGAATTTGAATAGAGATACTGCTTCACTGTCTGAAATAATCAAACTCAATGCATCCACTGCTGTGAAGGGAAGTGCGCGCAAGGCTAATACATTGGAGAACAGAACCCTTCAAAAAGACTGGCAAAAGGACCAAAAGATACGAGAGAAGTCGAAAGCTGAGAAGGAGGAAATGGCCAATAACTTGGAGAAACAGATAGAAGATATATCGGGATTTTCGTTATGATTGCACAGGTTTAGTCATCTTCATATTGTTGAATAGTGCTATGTAACATATACAGATTTTTGGATGGATTTAATGGAATAGATGATAGATAGTAAATCGGTTCAATCGATTTATGCCTTGACAGATCTTAAGCCCGCAGCAGAACGGAAGATAGCATCGCCTTCAGCGTAACCTCTTCCTAGACCAAAACCAATGCCTAGCCACACAGGGAATGCACGACGTTTGAAGAAAAGCACAGAACCTACGACACCAACTCCAAAACCGAGCCCTGTCTTTACTAGCATATTGGATAGAACAACGTCCCACTTATCATTCAGAATACTTCTGCTTGGTGCAGCAACTTGTAACTGTGCTTGTGATTTTTCAGACATCTCTTGTGTGATATATAGGGTCAATCAACGACTCTTGAACCGCTTGACCACTATTATGCTCGAATCTTGACGTTATTCTTCTCCTTCGCATTACTACTTGTTCAGGTAGTAACAACCGGGTAAGATCAAATCTCTTTTCAGCGTACCTGATTGGTCTGAACGACGGCTAAAGGTATAGATCATAGTTGTCAAGACAGTGCAGAGCCATTGCATTTGGATTACTCCATTCATTGTTGCCACTACTGCGCTCAATTTTATCTATTAAATTATGTAAATCGATTGAAAGCCCTTGCACAGCTCGTGAGTCCCATTATCAAAACCAAGGGCATGTCTAACATGATATAGCTGTCATTTCAACATGGAACACCTTGAGAATTGATCTGGGGCTCGAGGCGTCAAACTAAATCATGACTACGGTGCTCATACATCTACTGACGAAAATCCCATGGTGAAAAATCTCATAATCGTGACAAAATTCGACAATGGCTCTAGAATTTGTCTTGCTCTTTTTGGTATATTTAACTTGAACACATCTATCACCACGATCATGAGATAGACTGAATTTTGTAAAAGGTCAAGCAAGGTTTCTCTCATCATCGCATTGCTCTTCTGCAACATCAGCAAAATTTTCTCCTTCAATACATCGTTCATAAGCCCTTTGCCATTCTTGTCCATACCCTTAATCTCTGTCTTCAATCTAATCCTATTTCTTACTATCTGAAATATCTGGCGAAGGCATTTTCTCACTGAGAGTAACAGTGTGACAAACCACAATTTGGATCCCCAACCACCTTTATTCAAACGTCTATACAGGAAATTATTCTCACCAATAATTCCTAAACTCTTGGCAAAATACACATTGTCGAAAAAACTACAAACAGATTCCAATCCAGCAATAAGATTGTCTTCGAATGATGTCTTTGATCCACCCGTCGGTTTACCCAGTGAGCTGGGACTTGAATTACCGGACGTCATGCTCAGTGCCTATCTTATTCGCTCGAAGAGACCCTACTTGCCATATTGATGGACCCTTCAATTTGTCACTTAAGCTTGTCCGAACGGCTCCCCGAGTTCCCGGACACAAAGGACAAAGGACCAAAAACGCCACCCAAACTAAGAGACACGATTCTCACAGGGAAAGAGACCCTGACGTACTTAAAATTAACACCATTGTGTTGCCCTTAATTCTGGCTACAAAATGGTACCACACATTCCACACTTACTCACTATATATCATTTGTGCCCATAATATGTCCGGTTACACTCTTGTTACCCTACTTTTTATTCCTGTCTAAGCCAATCAAATCGCTCCCCCGCGTGGCGGCGGACAGCAAAAGATTTAATCCTTCTCGGACAAAACGTCTTTCTCTCCTCTCTTTACCACTTTTCTTCATGAAAAAAAACAGATATTTCTGTCATCCTGTACGGAATTGAGCTTTTAGGGTTTGCAAGTTAGGGCTATCTAGTTTAGTACTTGTTGAATCTCTAATAATATCGTTGCACACATCTTCTGTTACGTATCGGGAACAGTTGTACGTTGGTATCGCAGCTCTATTTTTGACGCCTTCATTGAGCAGCTCAAAAAAAAAATACATATATTGAAATGGCTATCTCGAGTAAACGTCCACGCTCTGAGCAAGGAACAGGCGATTCGGCTTTACCATTGAAGCGGAGGTCATTCATTCTGTCAAACCAGGCAGAGACTCCGCGTGGTAGTGGAGGTTTCCAGTTCTTGAAAGAAGCTGACGGTTTTTCTTTGGACTCTGAGGATGAAAATAATAGGACCAATAATCTGATAAGGTTTTCTACATCTGATGAGTTGAACCCCAAGCTTGTGGAAGCAGTCGGTAGGTATTCTGATTCTGATAGTGCAACTCGATCTGATCAAGAGTACCACTACCAGATTGGAGAAGCCAATTTTAGACGGAAATCATTGTCTAGACCAGGTTCTTTCTCTTCTAGTTCAAGGAAACAACAGGTGTCGAAATTAGACTTGCTCGCCAGAGAAAGGTGTTTTGATTACATCGTTCAGTCTATCGATGAGGTTTGGGCTAGGTACTGTGATACAACTTCGAGCGCAGAGGCAGTGGTTTACAATAATTTTGCGGCAAAGAAGAATAGGGCAGGAGTCAAAATTGCAAGTTTACACAATCACAAACCATTGAACATCTCGGATAACGAGACGGAATTTGATAGTGTGGCGTCAGAGAATGAAGTGCCATCAGAGGACGACGATGATGAGAGTTGTGGCTATAAATCAGAGGCTACCAATCCTACTGAATATGAAAATGAAACAGATTACAGCGAATCACGCACTGTGTCGAATTTACCGGATTCAGTGAAATTACAATCTTTGAAACATAGGCTGACAAAGGCCAAGAGTGATTTGGAGCTGGTTTACGACTCAAGTGAATTGACAGACTCACAGTCCTTCTGGAGACGTTGGGATATGATCAAATACAGTGCTGTGGAAATGATGGAAGATGATGATGATGATGAAGTCATAGAGACTACCATCGAAGAGTTGGAACAAGGCCGGTGTTACACCAATTAGGTCCTTTGAGCAGTGTGTCGTGGTCAGCTGGTATGGATGCGGGACGCAAAAGGGATTGATTCTGAATCATTTCGAGATATTCTTGGTTTATTTTTTATTTTTACTTGGGAGATGCTACTAGCAAGGAGTATAATTGTTTTAAGTCAAATTTTGTACATTAGAAAGAATAGAGCTTCAATCGATTATGTCGTTGAAACCTTGTCTGAACATATAAAATGTATTAGAGGTCTTTTTCTGATTCACGCGTGAAACAGTTTCATGTTTTAGGTGAGCGCCAGCCTTCTGTAACGCCGCGCGCCCTTACAAAACAACGTCGGCGGCGGTATATATAAGTGCACCATACCAACTTAGGGCAATGGGATTATATATCGTAGTTTCGAGCTTTAACAAAAACTGGAGTATTTACAAACTTAGAATCATCACGAAATGAGCAATAAGAGCCGTAAAGAAAAGCATGTGAGTTTCAAACCCGCTAAAGAACTTCATAAGAATGACTATTCGAACAACTACGTACATACTGGTTCTTTACCTCAGAAACATGTATCTAACATTGATAACACTGTGGAAGGATACCCAAAGCTTGAGAAACTCTTTCAGATGAAAGGCGAACAAGTTGCTCAGTACACTACGACGCCTTTTGGCTGTAAAGTGGATATTGATCAAATGGTACCCACAATAAATCACTGGATTCAAAAGGAAAAGCTTACGTTTGATGTGGTCATGATTGGTTGTTTGACCAACAACCAGTTCATTTATCCGCTCCTGACGCAGTTGGCTATGGACAAGTTGGTTTCAAAACCTGGGTTTCTCTTCATCTGGGCTAGCGCTCAAAAGATTAATGAGCTTAACAGATTGCTGAGCAATGAAGCTTGGGCTAAAAAGTTTAGACGGAGTGAAGAACTGGTCTTTGTTCCAATCGACAAGGACTCACCTTTCTTTCCTGGATTAGATCAGCCTGATCACTCTTTAATTGAAAAGATGCAATGGCATTGTTGGATGTGCATTACAGGGACTGTACGAAGGTCTACTGATGGGCACTTGATTCATTGTAACATTGATACAGATCTATGTATCGAGAAGAAAGGAACCAACGACGGGGCTGTACCCTCACACCTCTACAAAGTCGCTGAGAACTTTTCCACTTCTACAAGAAGACTGCATATAATTCCTGCAAGGACCGGGAAGGATTACCCAGTTCGTTTGAGACCTGGTTGGGTTATTATGAGTCCCGACATTATGCTAGATAATTTCGCTCCTGGCAGGTACAGAAGTGAGATTGAAAAACTGGGATGTAACATACCAATGAAAAATGAAATTCAAAATCTAAGACCTAAAAGTCCAACACAAAAAGCTTAATGTTGTTAGATGCGTGCTGATATCATTCGATTTTGCCATGTATTATTGGTTTTAGTCAAGTTTATAGCTATTCACCTTGTCAAAAGTACTTTTCTCTCTTCATTGGACACTGAAAGCAGTTAAGTTTAGTTTAGTGGGTGCCTTTTGTACTAACATTGAATTGGAGCTAGCGTCCAAAAGGTACTTAATTCTTCCTGTTAATATGTAGATACTCTCGCGCGTAATCAGTAGGTCCAGTATCATTTGGCCATCTGTGTACTACTTTCTCTTGTGTTTGGATAATTTCCAAGAAAGAAAGTCAGGTTGGGTCAAGATGGCTTATTTAATGCCCTATCAGTTCGTGTTATGTCTTCTTTTTCGTTCGTAGCTGGTTCACGCCCCAGAGAAAAACCATCTGACACCCGTGCGGCTGATGTACTTAGCAAAGTCGCAATTACTTGAAATCTAAGCCTGATTAAGCAGGCGAAGCAAAGTATTCTCAGGACCTAAACTGTGCATTTAGGGTCATTTGTAGAAATAACCCATTTTACTGTATTCTGAAATGTGTAACTAAACCATTCACTAGCTCTTAAAATGTCATTATTTTGAAAGCCATATGAACTGGTAAATTCCAATAGAAAAAGCATAATATCATCTACGTTTTTCAGTTCAACTCTTTCCACTGTATGCATTCAGGCCGAGCGGTCAATGAAGACAGTTGTTGCTGCATTTAGAGATGTCATCTTTGAAATTCCAGAAGCCTGGAAACTGTCTTTGGCGTATGTAGATTCGTTTTTGATCATTTCGTTCCGAATTCTGAGCTCGAACTCACATATATTACCTCTTAGGAACTATTCCATGTCCCATTTTGTGAGAAGGTAATAGCAATTCAAGTCTGCAATAATTTATGTGCTTTTTAAACCTCTCTGACGGCGCAATATACGATTCATTTGGTCCTATTGGATCTGTCGTCAAATTTTTCAAAGCAAATTGCTATTTGCACAGAATCAGCTATCTCGCCATGGTTAACATTCATAGAGCAATGGCGATAAGGAGATAGTTAGCTGCTTATTTGTGGTTGTGCTATCCTGAATAGATGATGAGATGAACTGCGGCGAGTCCATTATTTGACTAGCTGAATTGCCGCTTATTGCCGACCCGCGTAAAAGCTTCGAGGATGCTCTTTGAACCTAAGAGACAAGTTTCTTATTTCTCTTTTCATTTTTATTCTCACCGACTTTCTTGGATGGGAGACTTCGACATCGAAAAGGCCAGAAAAGCAGCGAAACGTAAATAAGCTGACATAAATCGAAATTGTTCAACGAGCTAGCTCATTTGGCTCCGATTTATTACTGTTCAGCTCACTATCACGCCAATATTTCAGAAACTCTAATTATTCCATTCAACAGATGTTCTTGTCGCAAAGGTCAGCATCTAACTGCCTGAAGTAAACCATTAAGTGAAAAAAGAATACTCGAGCTAATCACACAAGCCATATATACTTCTCTTCATCATGATTTTATATAAATTTGAAGCTCTTGGTACACATAGGTAGTGGTAGTGATAGACCTTGCTTTTCCTCTTTGGGCGATTACAATGTCACATACCAGATTTGCTTGAAGAAATGAAAATTCAATGCTGCTCATTGAATGGTTGGACAATCAATGAGCTAAACTGACGCCAAGCGGTTTGGCGTCTGGGCATCGCGTCACCTCCTGAGCTGTTAGTTGTTTAGGACACCAATTAACGCCATTCTGTTCCTTAAGCTTGTAATAATTATGAAGAAATTGAATAGCCAAGAAACACGAAATGGGCAGCATCATGGCATTTCCTAGCTCATAGTTTTTTGAACATTATCGCAGTTCTATTGCTGCGTCCTCTAGTAGTAATTCTTGTTGAATACTTCTTAGTTGGACATACGATCCATTCGACTAACCACGTTCGAGGCCGTGTCGTACTGAGGTTCCCTTGACAAATTGGCAGCTACGTTATCAATTAAATGGTTTGTTACATGACTGTATTTGCTCAACTGGTACTGAAATAGTCTTAAAGCATTGGCGCTTGGATGGAAATTATTACAACAATGTAATATGTATCAGTCAACTCGGCGCGTCGTGTCTACCCAAGGAATTGACTGTATAGCATACAGACTTGTCGCGTTGATGGCTACGACAATATCCTGATAAGGGGCCTATGTTTCACAGTCGCGCTGTTCTTTTCATTGAACTGGTACAATCCTCACCGCTGACATTAATTAGAAAAGGTCATATCCTGAATACTGGCAATATACTTTACTGAAGATCCGATGTATTTAAATGATCCAGTTCAAGTTTTATTAACCAATCTTGCCAGAGTAAAGATCTTACTTATTATTCTTCAACTAACCACCTTTCATTTTTTCAAAATAGAGTGGTCAACCCATCACCTAAGCATCAGCGAGAGCTAAAGTATAGAGGATTCTGGGGTCAATTGGCGAGCCACTCAAATGCAGTGTCTTACCACTTCATTTCAAAACTTTACTATAGAATAGAAAACCAATCACGTGATGTGCTTTAAAATAATTTGAAAAATTTTCGAAAGGCCGATGAGATGAGCTCATCTCATCGCTTACAAGGTACAAATACTAACAGTTCTGGTCTTTGATAAAAGATATATTGCCACGATCACCAAGTTAATACTAGGCTGAGAAAATGGGTAAGACTCAGAAGAAAAATAGCAAAGGTCGTTTAGATAGGTACTATTACCTTGCTAAGGAGAAAGGTTATCGTGCCCGTTCTTCTTTCAAAGTTATTCAGATCAATGAGAAATATGGTCATTTCTTGGAGAAATCGAAAGTGGTGATTGATCTGTGTGCAGCCCCAGGTTCCTGGTGTCAAGTTGCAGCTAAGCTGTGTCCAATAAATTCGTTGATTGTCGGTGTTGATATCGTTCCGATGAAACCAATTCCCAACGTTATTACATTTCAGAGTGATATTACCACAGAGGATTGTAGATCTAAATTACGTGGGTACATGAAGACTTGGAAAGCGGACACTGTTTTGCATGATGGTGCTCCAAATGTTGGTCTTGGCTGGGTTCAGGATGCATTCACGCAGTCGCAGTTGACTCTACAGGCTCTGAAACTGGCTGTAGAAAATCTAGTCGTCAATGGTACTTTTGTGACCAAAGTTTTCAGATCGAAGGATTATAACAAGTTGATATGGGTTTTCCAACAGCTGTTCGATAAGGTCGAGGCAACAAAACCACCAGCATCTAGAAACGTTTCTGCAGAAATCTTTGTTGTTTGCAGAGGATATAAGGCACCAAAGAGGCTTGATCCTCGTTTATTGGATCCTAAAGAAGTTTTCGAAGAATTGCCAGATGGGCCTCAAAACATGGAAGCTAAAGTCTACAATCCGGAGAAGAAGGTTAGAAAGAGACAAGGTTATGAAGATGGTGATCACCTGTTATACCACGAGACTTCTATCCTTGAGTTTGTGAAGACAGAAGATCCGATAACGATGTTGGGTCAAATGAACAAATTTACCATTGATGAGGATGAAAAAGATTGGAAAATCGTCAAGAAGCTGAAGCAAACCACGAACGAGTTGTACGAGTGCGTAAAGGATCTGAAAGTCCTGGGGAAGAAAGATTTCAAGATGCTATTGAGATGGAGAAAAGCAGCAGCTGAGATTCTTGGCTATGGCAAAGAAGATGAGAAAACATCCATTGAAGAGGTTCCACTAGATGAGGAAGAGCAAATCGAGAAAGAATTGCAACAGCTACAAGAAAAGCAGCGTTTAAACCAAAAGCGTGAAAGAAGAAAGAAAAATGAAATGAAGCAGAAGGAATTGACTAGAATGAATATGAACATGTTGACTCCAAATGATATTGGTATCGAGGCCGCCGATGTGGGAAGAGAATCTGTTTTCAACCTTAAGACAGCTGAGAAGACAGGCATACTAGATCAGTTGGCTAAGGGTAAGAAAAGAATGATTTTCAAAGATTCAGAGAATGCCAGAGATAGCGATATCCATATCGAAGATGGCGTCAAATTTACTGATAAGGACGATGCTGGATTGGCAGATGACCTAGAATCACAGTTAGACGCAATGTACGAAAACTACAAAATGAACAAGTCTGAAAGAGATGCTAAATTCAGAGCCAAGCAAGCTAGAGGGGGAGATAACGAAGACGAGTGGACAGGTTTCGAGAACCCTGAGAAAGAGGATAAAGAAGATGATGATGAGCAACTTGTCGATGGAGAGTCAGATCTTTCTGATTCGGACGATGATGAAGCCATTAATAACTTAATCAGCAACCTCAAGGGTAATACGGGTGATTCCAAGCTAAGTACAAAAGCCAGAATGCTCTTCAATGATCCTATTTTCGAGAATGTATCTGCTGATATACCAGCTGATGATGAAGAGACAGAAAGCACGCAGCCAGAGCCAGAATTGGAAGCAAACACAACGGGAGCAAAAAGAAAGTACGGCGAGTTAGACTCTGACGATGATAGTGAAAATAACTCTGACTTTGAAATCGTAGCGAATAGCAGCTCTGAAGATGAAAGTCTATCTTCTGACTATGATTCCGACGAGGAAGCTAAAGAAAGTAAGAAACAGAAGCATGCAAAAGACATTGACATTGCCACCGTTGAAGCTATGACACTGGCTCATCAATTAGCATTAGGCCAAAAGACTAAGCACGATCTTGTCGATGAGGGATTTAACAGGTATGCGTTCAGGGATTCAGAGAACCTCCCAGCATGGTTCATCGACGAAGAGAAACAGCACTCGAAGACTAACAAACCGATAACGAAGGAAGCTGCGATTGCAATCAAGGAGAAGATGAAGGCATTGAATGCAAGGCCGATCAAGAAAGTAGCAGAAGCCAAGGCCAGAAAGAAGATGAGGTCTTTGGCCCGTCTGGAAAAGATCAAAAAGAAGGCTGGTGTGATTGTTGATGACAGTGACAAGTCTGAAAAGGATAAGGCAGATGAAATTGCTAAGTTGATGCGTAAAGTCAGTAAGAAGCAGAAAACAAAACCTAGGGTTACCTTGGTTTATGCTTCTGGTAAAAATAGGGCGCTATCAGGTAGACCAAAGGGTGTCAAGGGTAAGTATAAGATGGTCGATGGTGTTATGAAGAATGAACAAAGAGCTCTAAGACGAATTGCTAAGAAGAATAAAAAGAAGTAGGGTCATTAAAGTTTCATTGGTTTTGTACAGTAGTATCTTAGGCGTTTATAAAGACAACTCCCGCATAGTCGGCACCGTCACCTAGCGGAATGTCTTCTAGAGCGTGGCTTCCCAACCACCTTAGACAAGATGTATATCATGGAGACAAGCAAGCACGCTAACGTCGCGAATTTCGTAGCATCATAGTAAAGCAGGTCTGGCTTAGGAATTGGGACTTCTAGGGTCTGCGAATTGAAATGTGTAAATACCGTATTGGGAGTGAAATACGATTCATATCCCATTCCCTTCGAATAAAAAGGATTTCTAAGGAGGTCTTCTTGATCACTGTCACAAGCTTGGAACACAACAGGTGTGAAACTTATTATCTTGGCCTCTTCCCCAACGACGGGTTCCACGTATCTAGAGTGCAAAGTAAGCTCATTGAGCATGCCCGGTTCCATTCTAAAAAGTGATTCAGATCCCCAAGATTTATCTCTTAGCTTATATTCAGGAAGCTCCAAATCATGCTCTCCGAATACGAATAGAGGTGTTGATTGATATTTGTCCACGAATACATCCACTGGTAATTGTAGGAGCATGTAGTATTCGCATTTGTCAGTTGCCTTTGCGCTTGTTAGATTGACCATGAGTTTAGGATGAAGGCCAACTGGTGTTTCCAATTCAACTACTGCTGTTTCCAAAGAGACTGTTGGCATATGCGGTGTCTTGTAAAACAGTGTGGTCTTTTGACATTTCTCGATATTACCACTCGCATTCCACTTACATGTTAGTCCACTCAAATTCACTAGAGTGTCGTCTCTCGAATCTAAGTAAAAGAGACCTGCCTGGCTCGAATCGATGCCTGTTTCCCTCTTAAATGTCACAGTTTCATTTTCATGTAAAGGACACCATTGTGCCACCTCAGTATAGTTGCTTCTTAACCGAATGTCTAAATCACAGTCTTCCGCATTCCATGGCAATGATCTAGCCTCTGAATCCACTGGCAGGAAACTATCGATATCGAAAGACTCACTATGGAAGGATTTGAACAGTGGCGTGTCTACACTTTTCTCCAATGGCTCACCTAGGGACTTGTAGACGTTAAACCCTGGGCTCAGTACAGAACTGATTACCTCGGATAGATTTGAAGTCCTAAGTTTTCCCGCCCGCCAAGTTATACGGGTAATGTCATCGTTGTCGTCACTTGCATTCCCCCATGTCCATCTATGTTGTGTTATAGCAGTAGGACCTCCATCAACAGTAAGACTGTAGTCATCTGTGCGCAAATGATTGCCAACATCTTCTGCTTCTTCGAAAAGCACCGTGAAACGACTCTTGGCAGTCATTGGAATTACTCCGCAGCTTCCTTCAAAAATGCTATTGACCAACCAGCCTGTATTTTCAAGTTTCGAGTATGTTGTTGTTTATATGGAGAATGGAAATTACTGGTGCCGGCACTTAAAAAAAGGCTGTAAAGATTAAAAATCGCTTCACGTTTGAAAGACCACAAAGGACTCAAATAACATCACGACTTCATTCAACGCTTGAATTGGGTTGCTCTTTGTGTTAAGAACGTGAGTTCCCATATACCAAGAAAACTCTCTTGGTTGTACACTGCTACTCACTAGTCATTGCATAGAGCCCCTTTTGCTCCAATATACCAGTGAGGGCGTCAGTATCGAGCAGATATTATCACAGGCCAAAAATTGCTTCAAACATTTGTGCCATTCGACATCACAGTGCCTTGAATAACTGGTTTAGTGGTTTACCAACTATTTTCTTTCGTTTTATACTGGACTCCTTGCATGACTGATACACAGCACTTGCAGGTAGCAGGTTCTCTACCGTCCGACCCCACTACAACACCATCCGGTAGAGGTCATCGACATAAGAGGTCCCTTGCGATCTCTGGGGACTTTGATTTCCTCAAACAGCCGATATCGCTACCTCCTTTACCGTGTAATACCCCAGAGGCAGAGAAGAATAATGTTGAGGATACTATTCAACTGACCGAACCACCAGGTATTGTTGCTGACAAACAGATCGGTTTTGAAGATGTGTCAACACGGCCCACAACTGATCGTAACTCAGCTGTAAGTCCTCGTTTTTTCATAAGTGAAGAGCCCAAGTTCTCATCACCATTTCATGGAGTACCAGACGCCATTATCAACTTGGATGATGCTTTGGAGACGAAGCCGAAATCATTTAAATCGCATAGAAGGTCCGAATCTGCCCCTGCTGAACTGACAGTTTTACTGAGTGCCAAAACCATAGCAAGGGATACCCAAATGATAGAAGAAGAAGATGACGACCTTGGTTCTGATGCGGACCGTGGTGTTCCTGTAATTATGAATGAGA
This sequence comes from Torulaspora delbrueckii, assembly GCF_000243375.1. Classification (NCBI taxonomy): domain Eukaryota; kingdom Fungi; phylum Ascomycota; class Saccharomycetes; order Saccharomycetales; family Saccharomycetaceae; genus Torulaspora; species Torulaspora delbrueckii. The sequence goes on along the minus strand of NC_016503.1, from coordinate 1,250,506 downwards.
GTATCAGGGCAGGTTTACTCTCGCCACTGAGGCCCTCGTCACCCTCGCCAATGAATCACGCACAATCTCCAGCATATGATGAATCACCAGCACGATCACCTGTTAACTATAAAAGCGATAACCTTAACACGTTAAAGATCAATAGACAGAAGCAACGATACTACCATTATACCAAGAAACTCCCAATGAATTCGGGTTCAAATATACAGCCTCAGTCCTTAAGAGAGAAAGCATCTTCAAGTTCTCTCTCATCTGCATGCGTTAAGACTCCATTATCTGTCGACCACACGCCATCGAAACAAGTTTCCACCCCATCAACACCAGTAACTCCAAGTTGTTTGAATACCCATTGGAATAGCTACGGCGTGGAAAGTAGTGGCAGGTTGACTAGTCCTTTTAGATCACAGCAACTGCGCTCCCACAAATTCACAAGTGTTGGTAACACGCCAAGTACAAGTTTCGGTTACGAATCCAGAGTTTACGATATGCCACATGGTAGGTCCAACTCAGAATCGGTCTCTTCGAGAGATGACAGAACGTTGAACAAGAAAGATATGTCTTTTGCCGATGATCATGACGTGACAGATGGAGATAAAAGTGTCAATGATGGTGATGTCTTACCTATTTCAAGGGAACTACTATTCGGACAGCCAGGCGATTCTGTCGACCTTTCATCCTTATCATCTCCCAGCAAAGAACAATATGACAGCTATAAGAGCTCCAGTAGAGAGAACAGCATTTTAACGACGCCGCGAGACGACGAAGATATTGTCCCGTCAACAACGGCTAATGAATCATCAGAGCCACGGAGCGTTAGCGACAGCGCTTTCATTGTACAAGGATCACGCAAAGGCAAGCGTAAAATGAGATCCAGGCTTAACGTTTCTTCATGACCATTTTTAAAAATAATAATCAAGATGGGTCGAGCAACAGAAGATCCTAAAGGCTCAGACTATATCATCAAATATACCCCTTTGTGCTATTTTACACACCGTCACCCTAATAATTGTAATTCTAGTTTTTCATTATGCACTCATGTCAAGTATAACAAAAACATATGTATGTATCAAGTAAGGCACTTCAAAAACAAAATCAGTTTTTATTTATATGTGAATGAAATAGAATAATAAATATGATCTAAGAATAAATATCCTAATATTTTTGAATGGTTCACCTTCCTTTCGTTTACCATTGTCTCTTGTCTTTTGTACAAAAATTCGTCATTATAGTGCAACTTATTTGCTGATCTCCAAGTTGTCCAGATCAGCCTTCTCCTTAGCAGCTGCTTCAGCTTCCAAAATGTAGGGAGTCAAGTAAGGAACATCTTCGCTAGCCTTAATCCACTCATTTTCTGGCAATAAGTGCTGAGTCAAACTGGTTTGGTGAGCCCTGATAATTCTGAAAACTCTTGCGTAGGATTCATCTTCTGGCAATCTTTTCAAGGCGGTTTGAGCAACTGGGTTCTCTTCAGATAACAGATCATCGAATCTGAGACCCATCTTTCTGTAACCAGATAGGTTGACAAATTGTTGAGCAACTGGAACGGCAATTTTGGCCAGCGCTGAGTTCTTTAGGATGAAGTCACCCATTTTCACGACAGAGGTTAAAGATTGTGGCATCTTGGTTTCACTTCGATGTAATGTAACGCTTAACTATTTCCAAAATATTCAAAACTCTTTTCAAAGACAACCTTCATTCATGAATTTCAACTTTTCATCAAATTCATCCTTGTCAATTAGGCGAAGCGATATTACCGAACTTCGAAAGAAAATCCAAGAACCTAATAGGTCCAAAGTCACGTGAAAGCCTTCGATTCTATAGTAATGGTATATATAAAATAGCTACTTCTGTAGTAGAAGGTGCCAGATTATCGATTTCTAGTAATTGTACTCGGTGGACTTCTTGCCCGCTGTGTTTGGGAACCCACACTCTAATAGTGCTTGGTCAACGCGGTGCGGATCTTGCTCGATGAGATCGTAAGCTTCCTGAGTCTTGACAAGAATGAGGCCCGCGTAACCCGTGGAGTTGAACCCAACTTCCATGCTCCTGGCCTTGGTGCTAGAACGTGGGACGAGACAGAGCCATTTCTTGGTCAATAGAACGTTGTAACCTTTGTTATCGGCAAGTTCTGGTCTTTCGTTTAGCCAATCCTGGAAAAAAGTTAGAGTACGTTGCACTAGCGAGATGTAGGACATGGCAAGGAGATCTTCATCCACCTTGTCTTCTTCTTCCGGCAGTGGAACCACAAAGTGAGCGAATGACACCTTATCGTCCTGTAGAGGTTCGGTCTTGAAATTTGGAATGAAATGATCCTTACCACTGCATAATTTATCCTGTAGGGTCACGAAGTTTTGAGGCAGTTGCAAGATTTGCAAGTGCTTGTGATCCTGGGAAGATCCACTGGAAGGTCCCGAATTGTAAATGACCATATTTCTCTTGTTTTCGTCTTCATCATCAAGCTTTACCAGCAAATTGTACGCAGTCATCAAATCTTTAGGACTTAATGGCGAGGTTTGTTGCTTGAACTCGTTCGTAACCAATAGAGTGTGTTCTGGGACCACTGGGAACTTGTTTAGTAACAGCTTGTACTCACCATCAGCCACATTGTCCAACACAGTCAATTCTGGTTCAGGGTCTGCGAAAGGGTTTCTGCCGGGTTGGTCACCACGTTCAGGTTTCGAAGCCAAACTGGGGGCGTAGGTGACAACATACCCCATTCCAGTCTTAGCATCCTTAAATTTCTTGGTAGTGGAATCAGTAAAGGAAAGGTGCTTATTTTCAACAGCTTCACTGTATTTCTTCGAAATAAGATCTGACAAGTTCTCAGGCAACATCTTGGATTTCAATTGCTTCTTATAGGTAGAACTTTGGCGGCTCAAAAGCTACAGAAAGGTGATCTTTGCGTAGTGAAAAGTTTGCTCGTTTTATATTGAACGATTTGACGTCGCGCCATGCACAACTGGTGATCTTTAAGACAGAAAATGCTGCATAGTCAAGAAATGGACCTCGTAATGATCATCAATTTCCTTCTAAGACCTTCCAAATCTCTAATCGTAAAGAATTCTTTACAGAATTATCAAAACATCGGTAAGCATCTTGTCTTGTGGCTACTTATACTTGGTCGGTTCCGCAACTCCACTAACGCTGAACGGACACCGCGTAAGCGAGTCGACGGCGAAGTTCTACTAATCGATCATCTTGTATAGAAAACTAGCTGCCATTGTCGACTGAAAAGGAGTTATAGGATTGAGCTCGGAGATTGGTTGAGAAGGAATTGTTTTGTCTTGGTTTGGAAGTCTATGCGAAGCTCAATGGCTCAAGAGATTAGCTACCCTTGCCCGTACGCTGAAGGAATCTTCACAATAGCGATTGACATTGGAGGTAGTCTAGCTAAAGTGGTATTTTCTCCGTTTAAAAGTAATAGGATTTTGTTTGATACTGTCGAGACAGAGAGGATTGATAAATTTGTCCGATTATTGCATTCTATCATTGATAACCACCATGGCGGTGATTACTCCACAACACAGATTGTAGCAACCGGCGGAGGGGCATATAAATTCTACGACCTTTTAAAGAAAGAGTTTCCCAGTGTGGTTGACATTAAGCGGCTCGATGAAATGCAATGCTTGATCAAGGGCGTTGATGCCTTCATTCATGAAATTCCAGATGAGGTTTTCACGTTTAATGACCAGGATGGTGCACAAAATGTTTTACTGCCCAACGGCTCTCAGAATTCGCCCAAGACATACCCATACTTGCTCGTTAATATAGGGTCTGGTGTATCGATCTTGAAAGTTGATGATCGAGACACCTTTTCTCGTGTAGGTGGTTCATCTCTCGGCGGAGGGACTCTATGGGGTCTTTTGTCACTGATTACTGGTGCCCAAACTTACGACCAAATGTTGGACTGGGCTAACGAGGGAGATAACACAACAGTGGATATGTTAGTTGGAGACATTTATGGATCTGATTACAGCAAGATCGGTCTAAAATCATCAAGTATAGCCAGTTCATTTGGCAAAGTATTCCAGAATAGAAGAGGTTCCGTTAGTAAGTCCACTTCTCCGGTACCAGCTGACTCAAAGACTTCACACGTCGATATAGCATTGAGAAATAAAAAATTCAAGAATCCAGATGTTTGCAAAAGTTTACTATACGCCATCTCTAATAATATAGGGCAAATTGCATACCTTCAGGCTAAAATCCACAAGGTACAAAATATTTATTTTGGGGGTTCATATATCAGAGGACATTTGACAACGATGAACACATTAAGCTACGCAATAAACTTTTGGTCTCAGGGAAGGAAACAAGCATTTTTCCTCAAGCACGAAGGGTATCTTGGAGCAATGGGAGCTCTATTGAGTGCTTAAGTATGATCACCGGACGTTTTCAGGACTATCAAGCGATCAATGATATCTTCCATAGATTTATAGATTTCCGCAGATCCGATATGTTGTTGCTTTAATTCCAGTTGCATGTTTTCGTCTATCCTGACTCCCGATTTGTCCTTTATATACACTAAAACATCTTTTATTTTGCTTCCCTCATCAAGCGCTATGACTATGGTGTGACTCTCGGAGACATCAAATTGAAACCTCTTGGTTTGGGGGTACAATTCCAAGTTAGACCAGCCATGACTAGGTAAAAAATTAGATTTCCATAACCGTATCAAGGAGTTCAAGGCGCATCCAGTTTTAGTTGACGCTGGATCAAAAGGTGATTTATGAAATTTGTCATTACTATCATATTCTTTCTTCATACTCTCTAGCTGTTTCATCCGCTCCTCCAGTATCTTTAAACTATTGTAAGATTGCCTGACCTTATCTCCCTTTCTGTAAAGCTCATCTACTGGTGGCTGTTCATTTTCATGTTGATCTTGGCTGGCCTTTTTCTCCTCTCGAGCCCGTTCCAACTCCTTCATAAGCTCTTCACACTCTTCTAACACATCTGTAGTCTCCAAGAAGAGCTCATTTACCATATCCTGATCCTTGGCCAATTCTTCGGTACCATTAAAAATCATCAACTTTGTTTCGTCAATCTCTCGTTGATGATTCTCACTAACCCCATGTTCAAGCTCTTGCACTTTTTCTTCAAGTTCCAAATACTTTGCATCTTGCGTCGACTTTAGCCTCAAAAGATCTGCTGACGAAATTGTATACCTGAGGAAGAAGTCTAAAGTCTCTTGTTCCAAGTGTGTCAATTTAAGCAGTTCAATGAATTTCTCAAACTCGACGATCTTATCACCAAGGTTGCTCGGATCAATTATATTTCTATCTGAACCTTCAGTATCCTCAGCTTTTACCAGATCATTTTCCTGGCTCATAGAAGTTATAGAGTGCGTAATCTCATGTACAGCGGCCGCTGCCCGCTGTTCCTGACTGGCTAGCGCCTGTTCACTGCCCCTAGTTGTTTCATCTTCCAATGTCTTGACTTCCGCAGCAAAATTTCGATCATTATGCGAATGCATTGACGAACATAGCTACACTCTGTGAGCAATTGGAGTCTTTGACCTTGAGCTTAAGATCTTTATATCCTGTTCGTGTCACTCATTTCGTGCCTTAAAAAACATCACGTGCGCTATTTATCATTGAAAAATTTGATATAAAGCTCATCGCACTCAACTTTAACCTCTTACAGTACATTTGTTGTTGAAAGATACTATAGTTAAGTGGGGATCAATTGCATGTATGCAATACTAGTACTTTGCTGTATGATGGGTATTCCATTGTGTGGCTTTGTACTTGACGATTTGTTCTGATGACCATCACTTTTCTAATATTGCCTGCACAACTTAAGTTTGTTGAGTTATTTTAAATCTAGATACTCTTCGAATGTGTCTATGTGCACAGATCAATATCCATTCTGACCAGATTCCGGTCGATTTCACGTTTCATCAGCGCACTTGTTATTACTGACAATGAGTATTAATGAAACTGTTGATGCTTTCATCTCAGCTGCTGAGTTTTTCAGTCGGAGAGTAAGCTGATTCTATTTCCCGCTCAGTACGTGCTGATGATGAGTGACTATAATCTTTTAGCGTTGGAATCACCCTCATTTACTCTGATGGTCATCGTATTGTGAAAGCATGCGATTTACGATTCCCACTCTGCTAGAGAGACCTTGTGTCTTTCGAACAAGAGTGCGACTGAATAGAGTTTTTCTATTGATGGTTGTGCTCACTAGTATGAGTTATGAAGGGTTTGCGCTAGGAGGGTTAAAGGATAGGAAACATCTACTTGTCACTCTTTCTAAAATCACCACCACCTTTTTTCCACAACCAGAGCGCATCTAATGCATAATTTCTAGTTGATAAATGACTTGTCTTTTTCTCGTCAGCTGCATCTTGTAAACACTCCGGTATTCTACAATCCCGAACAAGATCCCAAAACATACCGTAAATCTTTTCCACCACTTTGATGGTACTTCCGTCCTCTTGGTAGGTCTCCAGATCCACTTCGGGGACCAGTTGGTAGTAGGATTGTTTCCCGAGCTTATAAAGGATACGGCCCAAAGTTTGTACAGCAATAGCTCTCTGAGCTGGATATGTGGATCTTGAAAGTCTTTGCAATTCCGGTATTGTGTACCCTGCTAAATGAGCATCATCCGAGTGATGATGTAGAGCCGAGTGTGTCGTAGAAGTAATCTCTCTGGTAGGTGGCACTAAATTACCGTTAAAATCAAACCTACAATGGGAAACATCTTCAATAACTGTGGGCTTTTCTTCATCTGGGGAAGCTTTCATCCACTGTAACTTCTCAACATCCTTGGGTAAATCTGGAAAGAACTTGTCATGCAATTTTTGGTCGAAATCAGGATCATTTATATCAAGTTTCTGCTCATCGTGGCAATGATCATGGGTAACAAAATGAACGTCCTTCAGAAGCTCTTCATTGGTCATATGGTCGACTGTTTGAGCGATTTGGAAATCCAGAGGAGCGACATCATCCTCATCCTCAATATCTCTCTCACTTGGCTCGGATTCTACTTGTTCCGCTGCTTCCATTGGTTCAATACCTAGAGCCCTATCGACCTGGTCATCGCTTAACGAAGGTAAATCTTTCATCTCACTGGTACCACCTACCCAGGTACCAGAAGCACCTTCGATTTCAGCGAAAAGGGGCCCACCTTTGGACCTCTTGTTGATGTTGCGTATTAACTGATGCAAAAGTTTAGGATCCAAGGTTTCCATAAGCTCTTGCTTCTCTCTCAAAATTTCTTCATTTGACATCTTTTCCATACTCTGCAAATTCTCATCATGTATAGTTTGTGCCTCCGATTTCCTGGCCGCTGGTTCAGGCTTCTTCTCTCTCAGACGTTGTTTCCATGAAGAGATTTTCTTTGGTTTATAAAGCTCTGGAAATCCATTCTTATTAGACACAGGGCTCTTTGACAGCTCATCATCTGACAAATCTGTATCTCTCTCGACAATATCCCCCAACAAATCCATTTCGCCTCTTTAACTCTGCTGATTAAACCAGAGAGAGTATGCGATGGATGCGATGAGTTATCAGCTTTTTTTCACTCGCGCGAGGAGTTAGGAATAGTATATTAGTTTATATTGAAGAATAATTATTTAAGCTGTAGATCCATAATTGTTAGCTGCATGCGTCAGACCTTCGGTCATATCCTCATGGTATGGATGTTGGCTAATCACGTAAAGTGCATGGATCAAACCCGGTATAAAACCTAGTAAACACAATAGGACGTTGATCAACAGATCTTTTGTAAAGAAACCTCTCTTAAGCCAAACAGCTATTGGAGGGGCGAAAATGGAGACCAATACCAAAAACCAATCGCGAGCGTGCATCTTACCACTTGTTGAAATCAATAAATTCAAACCTAGTAGTTGATTTTACTTCTTCTTATGTATAGGAGTATCCTTGTTGCTCTCAGCCGAAGGGGTGATAGCGAGAAAAAAGAAACGACTAAACGACACACTTAAACATTCTGACACTTCAAGAAAGTAGCACTGGAAAGAAGAGTTTGAAAACCTAAAATAATAGGATCGACAAATATCACTTCAGGGAAAATCTTTTTCAATTTGTATTGCAAACCAGAGAATCCAGCACACCCTAAAATCACATATTTGGAACCCAATCTCTCGACGTTCTCGCGACGGATTCTTTCGACAATTTTACCGAAATTCTCCTCAGAGTGCAATTCCAATACTTGCAAATTCGAGGAAACAGTGCCTTTCCACAGGCCCCTTGCGCGTGCTTCACCAGTCAAAAATTTCTTCTCTACACTTGCGTCTAAAATTTCAACCCATTCCTTGTTCGAAGTGATTACAGAACTAGGCCCCGAAGGGAACAGGCTAACAAAGCTTAAACTACTGTTCAAAAGCCCCACAACAGGTGGAGCATCAGTCAAACACGTTAGGGCTTCAACAAGTGGGTGATCGGAAAAACAACCGATAAGAATCCCATCATAACGTTTGTAAAAATACTCCGACTCGGGGTCCTTCAAAAGCGGCAAACACGCATCACAACTTTGGTGACTAGTCTCCTCACCGTCGATCTGCGGCGGAGCTCCCTCGGGTCCTGTCATATAAGTTGTCTTAAACGCGAATGCGCGAAAAGCGTCGACCGCAGCAACGCTGCGGGCGATCTCATCGCTCATTGACCGCGAGCTGTTCGGATTGACTACCAGTAAATCCAGAACCATCGTCGCAGCAGGCTAGACTTGGCTGCTGCAGCATTTTTTTCGTGCCGTTTTGCCCAGCATGTTGATATATGCCACCTTGTTGCTGGCTGGCTTATCTTATCTGGCCTTCGGTGTCCAAAACGGGCCATAGATCGCGCTTTTAAACCCCTCACCGAGCCTATAACTTACCCCAATCGGGAAATGAGCCACAGGGCCAGCTCTGGTCTGGCCCCTCAATGGGCCAAAAAGCCCCGTTTGGGCTGGCCAGTGTCCCATTTTTGGTTTGCAAAGTGTCCCAAAATGGTCGACGCGATGCGCCTCGAGGCATCTGGAAAAGCAAATCTGATGACTATTTGAAAATTTTTTAAAAGAGTTAAACATATAAAAGGTGACTCGCTGATATCGTTGTTCGAGTCTTGGCTATCTCTCCTTAAAGATAGTATCCAAACATATTCAAAAATGCAATTCAAGAACATTGTCGCTGCTTTCGCTACTGTTGCTGCTGCTCAAGCCGCTAACCAATCTAACGGTTCCAACGGTTCCAACGGTTCCAACTCTTCTTCTTCCAGTGTCCCAACTGGTGCTGCTAACTCCAATGTTTTGAACGCTGGTGTTTTCGGTGCTGCTGTTGCTGCTGGTGTCGCTTTCTTGTTCTAAGCAACTTGAAAAGGGATCCGGGCATACATCTATACAATCTATAATAATAACATTATAAACAGCATCAATTGGAAATAAAATGGGCTATCTATATGTACTGTACTATGTAATCATTAAAAAACCATTTCAGTATTACTATTGATCGTATAAGACGAGTGGATTCTTGGGATGATATTAGTCGGGAAGAAGTAGCTAGACCTCTCTTCATAAGATACACAAACTCGAGGGATTGAGCTATGGGACAGTTTGTGAGTAGGAGTGAAGTGGTTAATGAAGTGGAGTGTCGTGATAGACAACTGTTTACTGAACACAATGGGATCTTTGTGCCTGTTGTGAAGGCGGATGCAGTGTATAAAATCAGCGTTGGTTCAAGGGTTGAGCGTGTAGTTTGTGAGTTGCGTGGGCCTTTGACGTTCAATTTGGAGTTAAGAAAGGCGAAAACTAGTGGTCAGTTTATTTTCAATATTGATAGGCCGTGTCTGATGGGATTTTACCGGTTGAAATGCTTGGATATCGATACAGAAGTTTATATTGAGGGGCAAGAACCTACAAAAGAGTTGAAATTTCCATCTATAGAGACATGGTTGCCTGATGGCAATGATTTTAGGAAACTGATTGCTTCGTTAGAGGATAATATTGGATCAATGCAGAAAAATGTCAATTGGAAATCATTTTTGGAGAATCTGATAAAGTTTAACGATCTTTTAACCTCGATGGGTTCAGTGTGTGCAAATTTACAAACTTTCAAATTTAGTCTGCCGAACCATCCCTTCCAGAGACTTTTCAATGATGAGTTTCAACACTGGTTACGATCATACAGGTCCTCGAACATCGATCAGTTGTCACAATCCCTGGGGAAAGATGTGATATCACCATTGCAAGAGTTTGTTGATTATGAGAAACAGAATCAAAAGACCTTGTTGAAGAAACAAAAGAATTTCAACGAAGCGATCAAATCAATGTATTCCTCGCAATCGACTTCACCACTCACAGCAAAAAGTAATTACGAGCTGGCAAGGTTAGAGTACCAAGATTACCTTTATCAAAGCTACGTTATCGGTTCGCCAATGCAAAAGCTTTACAATTCTATCTCATATTTTTTGAATTATCCCACAGATGACACAATTTCACGAATTAATGAAAACTATACCAAGAAAACTAATCAATTGAAATCAACAATCAGACGGGCAAAGAGCATCGACGACTTGATGAAGACCTATACAAGCCTCGGAGTATCGCATAAGGAAAACTATCTGTTAGTTAGAACAAGCCTCAACGATCACGAAAATGTAACGAATAATAACTCCACAGGAAATAATAACCCCAACAACAGTTCACATTGGCACAAGAGATGGGCTACTTTAGATGGTTCTGTCTTGACCATCTTCCATAGCTCAAAGAAAATGCCTTTTCAGTTAATCGACCTGTCATTTGCTTGCATCAAACAAATAAACAAGATGGTCATTGAAATAATAACATCCGGTTCAACGTCACAGACATCACTTTTGGCTAATGTTAACTCATCCTCATCATCTTCCGATCACGACGTAGGCATCGCACGAATGAGGGTGTATTTGCAATTCAAGGATGACTCAGATGCGAAAAGTTGGCTTGCTGCACTACAACAATCTAACATGGACACAAAACAATCTCATGACTCATCAGCAACCAATAGCTCGAAAGCTCACGATACATTGATTGACTTAGTCATGCGGCAGCATGAATCAAATTCAAAGTGCTGCGATTGCGGGAACTCCGAAACCGTTGAGTGGATTTCAATAAGTTTACTCTGTGTCCTATGCATAAAATGCTCAGGTGTTCATCGTTCCATGGGGTCCCATATCTCAAAAGTCAGGTCTTTAACTCTCGATAATTTCACTTCACCAGAGATTTTGCATCTGCTTCATAACAACGTATCCAATGCAAATGTGAACTCTATTTATGAGTCAAAACATTCCAAAGAAACCAAAATTAAGCCAAGTTCGTCGGACGTTGAAAGATCCCAATACATTATAGACAAATATCAAGGAAGGAAAATGGTAGATGACGGGGAACAGGGCAGTAAAACATCATTGAGATCATTGATCAAGGCTATTCATTTAAACAGCATCTATTTTTTACAAAAGACAATAGCTCAATCTAAACTAACGCTGAGAGAGGTGGTGAATGAGCAAGCAAGAGGCGATGAAATGCCTACAATATTTCAGTACTCTTTAAAACATCATGAGATGGTTAATGGTAAACCTGTATTTTTCATTACAGAGTTTCTATTATACAATGGGCTTCCAGTAGATAACATTCCCGAAAATACGGTGAATTGGTCTCCGGGTGTTATAGATTATTGGAGAACCAAGATTAGTATTTATGGAACATATTCACCAACTTCTTCAAAAACGCCGGCGAATCGCGAGACACAGTTATCATCATTAGTCATACCGTCGGAGAAGGCGCCCAACAGGCGTTGGACTCTAAATCATATGCCGAATTCCCCACAAATAAAGTCGCCAACCAATTTGCTTAATATGCACAAGTCATTAAAACTTTCAAAAAAAGGAGCCAGCAAGAAGGAATAACGGATATCATTTTTATCACTATTGATATTTTTTTTTGGGTTTTTTTAGGTTTTTTGTATGCGTTGTGACACAAACATGCAGGTTTTCAACAATTAGCATTATCATCTTTTGTGCACCGAAAGAAAATGGATGCTATTTGTAACATTATAAAATGTCTCTGAACAATTATCTTGTACTCTAACAGGTATTCTTCGCTTCAGTTTTCCCATCATCGATATTTTTACTAATCGACATTAATCGGGAAGCTGTATATTTCGTGCTGTGAACTTAAATCTTGGGGAAAACTCGATTGCAGACCTGCTATTTAGACCTTTCTTTGTTCGAAAGTGATTATTTGCTCATTCATATTGCTGCGGTCAAACGTTTGAGTTAAAGACTAGCTACTGACCAACAAGAATCGCATCGCTACCTAGGTAAATTTGTCGGCATCCGCTGATCTTCCAAAACAATACATTTAATGAAGATGACTATTGATGAGTGCGAATGCTCACATCCATCCAGCTTATATTCCATCAAGCAATGTGTTGGAAGAGGTAACTTCGGCGACGTTTATAAGGCTTGTGAAAAGGTATCTGGCAAAGTCGTCGCCGTAAAGGTTGTGAACCTGGAACATACCGATGAAGATATAAACCTTCTGGCACAAGAGATATTTTTTTTAGCAGAGTTGAAGTCCCCGTACATTACTAACTACATTACCACGATGACCGAGGACGTTTCCATGTGGATTATTATGGAATACTGTGGAGGCGGTTCGTGCGCAGATCTGTTAAGGAACATTTATAATTGTGGGTTACCAGAGAGCAAATCAGCCTACATCACGAGAGAAGTTTTAAAGGGTTTAGAGTACTTACATGAACAGAAGAAGATCCACCGTGATATTAAGGCGGCTAATATCTTATTGACAGATGAAGGTAAAGTGAAGCTAGGCGACTTCGGAGTAAGCGGTCAAATTAGGGCGACATTGAAGAGGGGTACTTTTGTTGGGACTCCGTTCTGGATGGCTCCAGAAGTGGTTTCCAAGGATTCGGATGGGTATGACGAAAAAGCTGATATTTGGTCCCTCGGTATTACCGTCTATGAATTGTTAAAAGGCTCACCGCCATTGTATAAATGTGATCCAATGAAAGTGATGGTTAATCTACCCAAAAGGAAGCCACCGGTGCTGCATGGCCATTACTCGAGCGCTGCAAAACATTTCGTTGCATCATGTCTTGTGAAAAATCCAAAGAATCGTCCCTCAGCTGTCGAGTTGCTAAATTCTGAGTTTGTTACGAATTTACAAATTTCAGATTTGAAGAGCGATGTAGAGTTTGTTAAGAAGAAAAAATCTAAGGATGACTATCGCAGAACTCCTAAGTTTTCATTGCAGGAGAAATTATACAATGGATCTGTTAGCAGCCTGCGCTGGGACTTCAACACGATCTCGAGTACAAAACGCAAAATCATTTCAACAACAATTCGAGATCAGGCAAGTCCTGACACACCCAGAAGTCCACTCTCGTCTAATATGAATAGTCCATTTCAGGCGCAAGATCAAGCTATTACTCCAATTACTAATGCTACATCACCCTCTTTCAGGAACTATAACAAGCACTATGAAGTGGGCACACCTATGGAGATAGATTTTGAATCTCCCAACCTCCAGGACATGAAGCCAAAGGGATTTGATTACTTGAAAAATGTTGTTTCCCACACTTTCAACCGTATGTATGAACGTGCGCATGACGATGAGACGAGAATGCATGTCGATCAAATGTTAGATAGGTTCATTTCGACAGAATCGAAAATTCCCGGTTTCAGTGAGGTATTTGTCGAAGAGATATCACTGAGGTTAGACTCTATAAAAAGATATTTAGCTAAATAGTCCAAGCGTTTTCAACCGGTTGGGCCGTGTCACACCTGCAATCGCTTTTCATATAGTTGGTGAGATGATCCTACAGGATGAAGCCAAGCGCCTGCGCTGGAGAAAGACAAACGTATTTAAAATTGTCAGTTGCAGTAATAAATTGAGTTTTAGATCTGTGTCGTGGTGTACCTCGTGTGTTTTCAACAGAATATTTATTAGGTGCGAATGACGATTTAGGTTAGACGTTTCGACTACAGCTTAACTTAATAAAATATGCTTTACAATTCAGGAAATTACTTAACGTACTGGGGTCAAAAAGGCCCAAATTACTAGACTTTAAATAGCTTTATGAATGGAGTCTAAATGCTACAATGTAATTATTTCAGTGATTTTGACGCGCGTTGTACAGTTTAAGCCGCTTCATCTTTGTGAATTTCGATGTCAGTCCGCCACTTTGTGTCACTTGTAAAATATAAAATAAATGAAATACAAAAACCAAGATAAATAAGTTCATTATTACTTACAATAATTCTTACATAGCCTAAGACATCAAAGAAATACTCTTCGAGTTTAAAAGAAAGAAAAGCAGACTAAGGTGCAGCAAGGAAATTACCTCGAGCATAAGAGAAATAACAGGATTATGAAGTATTCGTTATTTATCTTACCAGCGATCGCGGCAGCGACAGCAATTAATTTTAACAATCCTCAAAGGCTGGAAATACGTGAGAAAGTTGCCACTGATAGATTCAGGATTTTTTCAGATGACGAACCAGTTCTTCCCCATAACGTACAGCCATACGGGAATACTGACGTTTTGAAGAGGGACAAGGTTGAAGCGTATGGCAGCTCCAAAAGGAATGATAGTTCAGATTCATTAGATCCTGAAAGGTTCGAAAAACCAAGTCCTATCTCAGAGTTCTGTAAGGAAAATGACCATTTCATCGAAAATTCCGGTGATATGTACAATCTTCAGGCACAATGTGACACTATTCTGGGGAACCTTCATTTTAAAGATTACAACGATGCGCTAATTGATTTTGGCAAACTACGCAGCGTCCAAGGCAGTATTTTTATTGAAAATTGCTCTGCTCTGGTAAAGATCGAAGGTCATAAATTGGAAAGGATTCGCCAGACCTTTTCACTACGCAGTTTAACATCTTTGGTTTCAATTGACCTATCTAGTTTGAAGGACGTAAGGGTTATTAATTGGAAAGTTCTACCCATCTTGAATGAAGCACTTATCAGCAATGAAGTAAATGGCTTGTCAAGTCTCACAATATCTGACACTGCTTTACCCATTATCGAAGGTTTCAAGAATGTTGAAGATGTCGATGTCTTTGAAATTAACAACAATAGGTATCTAGAGTCGGTTAAGGCAAATATAAAACACGTCAGACAGAAATTGAGTGTACATGCGAATGCCAGGGAAACTGAACTTGAAATGCCACGACTTATATCTGCTGAAAATATAACAGTGAGAGATACATCGTCAGTATACTTTCCTAAGCTCGAAGAAGTTGGAAGTTCATTAGAATTCATCCAAAATCACTTCACAGAGTTAAGAATCTCTTCTTTGAAGACCGTAGGTGGTACCTTGGGTATCATCGATAATGGAAACCTAAAGCTTGCCAATTTTAACAACGTCACTGACATTCAAGGAGGCCTAATGGTTGCGAATAACACAAGATTGGAAAAGATTGATTTCTTTTCCAAGCTGAGACAGATAGGCGGCGCCATATATTTTGAAGGCAAGTTTAATGATACTGACTTTCCACAATTAAAATTGGTCAAGGGTAGTGCATTCGTTAAAACAAATTCGGGAAGCATGGATTGTTCAAAATGGACTACACCAAAAAGTGGGAGGTCGATCGTTAGAGGAGGTAAGATAAGTTGTATCTCAGGTAGAAGACAGAAGGCTCAAAGCGTGAGTCAAGATGGTTCAGTTCTAAGCGAGACCGACTCCGAATACGATGACACCTCAGAGTTCGGAAATGACAATGCAGGGAGTGGATCATTCGCCGGTAAAGCCCAATCAGGTAGTACTATAAAAAAGACGCCAAGTATATTGTGGATTCTCACTGCTTCCTTGATTGGGGCTTTAGGCCACTATTTTTCATAGCGCAAACATTTTCATGAAGTAGTTCTCATTATTAGCTAATATACTATAATAAGTATCGCCATGAGGCCAAAAAAACTTGGCTTACATGAGAAAAGTCTATAGTACCGCCACTACTTCACCATTGATTTGATTAGAATATGTGGTCTTTCGAAGCGGCTATGTATTTAGCAATTGCTGAAGGCGTCAATTTCTCTAACGTTTCAAAAGAACAGCCGGCCAATACGGCCTTCCTAATGGCAGATGATGAAACAGATTCAAACCGTTCGTCATTCTCCATTATGTGAATTTTCTCACCCCAGTTGCGAGGTATCATGGGCTCGTATGCACCATTTATGATGTCCGAAGCGTATTCAAGCTGGGTCTTGGAGGGGTGTTCACCTTCTCGAGTCAAGCAGCATAACTCAGTTGACGACATGAAATCTCTCAACGCTTCAGCAGGAAGTTGAGGGCTATAATATTTGGCATCAAAGATCCTCACCAGAGTATCAAACCCAACTAAAAAGGACATGATTCCTGTGTGCTTGTAGAAGCCTCTCAATACATTGAACTTGTCAACGTATTTCCCATGAGCAGTTATCCCAACCGAAACAGCAATACCATCTTCATGCATCATATCTGCGAGTAAACACATCATTTCCATTCTTTTATCAAACGAAGCTGGCTTTGGAGCCTTATCAGCATTATTCACTGATAATAAAAGAAGGACTTGAGTTGATTTTTGATGATATAGCTCCAAGCCTTTCTTTACCAGTGTGTAATGTCCCCAATGGGGAGGATTGAAGGAAGAATCAAGAACTAGCAAAACTTCGGGCTTCTCTAGCACTTCCCGGTTGTATATTATATCAAAGGCCTCCCGCTTGTCATTGATAAATGATTTATAGGCATTAAGAAACCCATTGTCAGATCGTTGCATCAGTGATCGTATTGTTCCCCTGAATAATACTGATTTGTTCATCTTCCAGATTACTATGTTGCAAAGTTGTCAACAATCAACTGATTTCGAGCACAGTTGCGACGCCCACCCGAACTATTTTCTTTACACACAGAGGTACATAGATTTATTGAAGTAGCCATCGGATGCTCTAGAGATCACCATTAGTAGGCTCTAGAAAGAGTAGTCATAACCAAGCTTTCGCAGCATCAATTGATACCGACCAACTTGACGTCAAAAATCATATCAGCGTTCTGTGGAATGACACCAGGTATACCTCTTGCACCGTAGGCAAGTCTACTGGGGATTTGAATCTTACGTTCTTCTCCAATGCACATTCCAAGCAGGCCTTGGTCCCAGCCCTTGATAACCTGACCACTACCTAGCTTGAAAGAGATAGGGGTTCCTCTGGTGTAACTAGAGTCGAATTGTTTCAAATTATCTCTCAAGTAGCCAGTGTAGTGAACATCAACGGTGTGTCCAGGTTTAGCCTTGACGTGGCATTCTTCAGCTGGAATCTTCTTGGTGATACCAATTTCAAGCTCCTTCAACGAACCTGCTGCAACTATAGCAGCAAAAATAGATAAAAACCAGCAAAGGAACTGCATTTTGGATAATATATTAGGTTCTCTTGCTTGACTCTGTTATATGAAATAGTTCATTTCTTCTCTTATGCTATTTGGGCGCGCTAACAAAGACAAGCTTTTAACATAGAAATTTAGTAAATATTTATAATTGTAGATATGGGTAGTCTTCAAGCGCATTGAATTTCAAGTCAAGTCATTGAAATATTTGAAATATCTGAAATCTATCAGTGTGCGCCGTATTTAAAAGACTGCGGGAAGGCCAATGACGTCTCGCTATCAATGCAATAGGATTGATGTTGAACTATCTCACAAGCCACAATTTCTTTAGTTTTGCAGCTTCAACAGATGGACGCAAGAAATAGCACAGTATCACTAGCCCGATTATCGTCGCTAGGAGCTTTCCCTTCTCGAAGTCTGGACTCATAATGTCAAATTGACCCGAAGGATATATCTTAGTGCAAAAAATGTCGTGGCCTATGTCACAAACAATAGTTGTGGACTCTAAATTTGTCGCTACCGACACTAATTGTGAGTTCTGACCCATCAGCAAATTCCTTGAATGGGTTATAATGAACTGGTCATTAAGAGGAATTGTACTGATATAAGGCATGGCCATGAATTCTTTCTTGGCGTCATCAGTCATTTTCGATTCTTCAACACGTCTAGCGCTGAGAATTTCCTTTGCCAGATAAGTGATTTGCCCGCTTTCAAGCTCCATAATTATGGCCTTTGAAGTTATACCGAACTTCCCCTTGGAGACTGTCATTCGTCTAATTACCTCAGGAAAGAAGTATGCTGCGGAGATCACCTTGGGTTTATGAGATCTCATGAGCACATTACTCTTCCTAACAGCGTTAGACACTCTTTTGTTTGCCTCAAGCGATTCATAAAGCTCGACGGTAACTAGCTTTTGCTCGGGGATAGGCTCAGCACTAAAATATGAGTAAACAAACCAGTATTCGCCAAACACAATATTGATGGGGGCATCGCCATCAACTTTATCATCATGACTTTGACTGTACAAAAGTTCACCAGTGACAGTGTCGATGAGGTTTACAAACATTTTACCCTTTTGCGAGTTCAATGTGACATATGCTGCCAGGTTTGGATATAGATACTTGTATAAGACCGACCGGTCACCAAGTGTCTGACCTAAAGTGGCAGTAGGTTCCTCATGTCTACTAGCAAATGCGACCAATTCCTCTGAATCCAAAAGTTCAATTTTCCAAGTCTCCTTCAATAGCCCGTCCTTATTAACAATATGCCCATAAACACCATTACTATCATGGTTAGTAATAAAAGTGTCACCTAATTTCTCTCGATCTCCACCTATGAAAATAACTTGCTCTTCACCGCTTTCAAATTCGACGAAGAATTCGTTTGACTTGAGGGATGAAATAGACTTGACGTTACCACCGTCAAAACTTGTTTGTGTTTTGAGTTGAGGACTGTAGGCATCGGAAAGGTCATAAATCTCGTAACTGCCATCTTTAGAAAAAACACGTAGCTCGTTCGATTCTTCGGCGTAATCCAACAGCACAACTTTCAAGCCGCAGTCAAAACGCCAAACTTTCTTCCCATTCTGAACATCAAAAGCTTCAATTACAAAGCGGTCCGTAGCTACCACCAATAGTTTTGCAAGTCCAAAGACCACATCTGGACCAGCACCGAATGCGTCACTATCAAGTTTCATAAGCTTAGTCAAGACCTTTCCGATCGAGTATCCTGACTCTCTTAAAGTCTCTCTGAGCCTTCCCCAATTTGTTGTGACTCTAAACACGTATGCCTCCCAGACATTCTGGAATGCGTCCTCTGTCGCTAGCTCTTCCGATATTGTCTGTAAAGAACCGTCGATCAGATTGATAAAAGTATGGGCAATAACCTCACCATTCAAGTCTTCCCTTATCCATTCCTTGAGCATTTCGTTGTTCTTCAACGATTGGTATACGTATTTCCCGTCGGTGGTGGAGTATAAAACTTTGACAATCGAGCTATAATCTGTGCTGAAGAAAACTACCGTATCAAGCGTAGAAGACACATTCACACGAAGTACTTCTAGCTTAGATTCTGCTTCTAGCACCTGTAACGAATGAGTTGTAACCTTGACATCAGTCAGTTTGGGATCGCATGCAGAGACGAATTCGACGTTAGATGCATCGTAAGTGGTAGTTTGCAATCCCGAAGAGCTATCAAAAACAGAAATTTTACCATCGTAATCCCTCAACAAGTAGTGATTACTGTCCGGTAGCATCATAGCATCCGATGTCTTCGAACCCCACAATTGCCTATGCAACAATTGTCCATTAGTTTCATTGACGAAAGATACCAGGGTTTTTGAATCAATACTCGATAAAATGATCAAAGCACCTTGCTCAGGACTTTCAAGCACACATTCGTAATGGCCCAAGCTTTCTAAATGCCAATCGGTTTCGAATGCTTCTTCAACAAACACACCGTTAACCAAAAATGCTCTCAGCCAAAAGGCGAGAAAGCTTAATAGCATAACACGCATGGCCTCTTCTCCTCCAACCTCTCACAGACCTAATTGAATGAGAGCTCAGATGAATTTAGCAATTAAAGTATCATATGCCTGGCTATATATCTACACTTTTTCAATGGTCCCTAAGAACAAGCAGATTTAACACTTAGTGAAAAATCAGTATGTACGAGGTCAAGAAATGGGAGATCTCCAACGTTATTAAGGTCTATCGGGTCCTCCGAAGCTCAATCAGCCTCACGCCCAGACTCATCTATCGATTCACGCCATTCTGTAGACTTTTCGCTCGATTCACTAGCCGTGGTGACTGTTGGTAAGAACTTTATGCTTAGAGACGTGTCGAGGGCCAAATTCATCCACGGATCATAAAGGTTCCACATCTCTTCGAGGTCAAAATCTTCAGGGCTTTGATTATCAGTTTCCATGAGGACGCCCCTCATTGGGTAGGTCTGTACTTTGTCTGATAAAGGAATAGAACCTTTGTGAGCATTGGTAACTAGTTCATAGGCTTTCTTTCTATTTTCCACATTTTTCTTCCCGAGTTCCTCAACCTCTGTAGCTGAGTAAGTAATCTTATGCATGATCTCCATCGCAGTTTCTTTTGCTTTTTTATCCTCTTGTAGAAAAACGATCATTTCTAGATGATATTCTAACTTATCGAGGTACTCAGAGAAGGACATTGGTTTATACTCCAGAGGCCCATACCATTTGATAATTGGATTTTCAGCTTCGGCCTGAGCCCTTACCAGTGCAACACTCTGTTTCACTTCTGGAATATTGGTGGGCATAACGTTACCACTAGATGCATCCTTGACTCTGACCTTTGTGGGGTCAATCCCTTCATGGTAAAACTTTATTATATCATTGAAGAACTTCTTGTCACGTACGCTCCTTGCCTCTTCAGCCCAAGGATCATATTTCAAGATGGTGAGCCTACAAGCTTCCAATAAAGATTGTGAGAGTAGGAGTGTACCGGTAAGCAGATATATCACCTGTTTGAAAGTCATAAAGCTCGCAAACTTGAAGCCTGATTTGCCGTTCTCCTTACTCGAACTCTTGAAGAATGATGAGGCACCGCCAAAAGCTGTACCACCGTATGAAGCTTTTTGAACCCCATGGCCGGCAGTAAAAGTTGTAGGCGCACTTCCCGTCAATGATGGAGGCGGCATTACCAATTCACCTTGTGTCGTAGAGAATCGATTCAAACTAGGGATGTCCGCTATGTTCTTCCGTACAGTGTTCAAAGAGCCACGTAGCCTCCTTATCCTGTACATGCAAAATATTCCAACAGCACTTTGAATGCCAATTAAAGACCATAATCCAACCTTATTATCCGAAGCTGGCACTAATGGACCCCATAACCTAAGTCCAAGACTAGGTCGCACATAAAACTTACTAATATCGTCCTTAGGATCGTCTTTCTTGTCATTCTCATTCTCCTTAGCTTGTGGCCGTGACGGAGATTTTCCTGGTGGTGTATATAACGCCATTGAGCTATCTGTACATCTATATCTTCAGTACTGTTAGTGAGACCCTGTTCTCTTTGAGTTCGCCACATATAATCATTTTGCTGGGCCGAATGCCATAGAAAAACAGCGCGGTGCACAGATTTTCGTCAGCTCTACATAGATGACCAACTATAAAGAAGCAGCTTTTATTGGTTTTAGCATACATTTACTACTTGTGTTGCCAATGTATGTAGCTATTTACGCAGTTATGAGCCAAGGCAAGTGGCACAACTCACAATTCATCGTGGGCGGTCTCTTCGGCATCCTCCTCTTCGTCTTCGGCTTCTTCCTTAGCAGCCAATTCCTTCTCGTAAGCTTCGCGAACGACAGCTGTATCGACCTTGTTACCAGCATTTTCCTCTAGGAAAGACAAGAAAGAGTCCAAGTCTCTTTGGGAGTTAAACAACACTGGCTCAGCATCCTTACCGGCTGGGTACAAGATAATGGTTGGGTAGCCCTCAATCATGACGTCTTGGATGTCGTTAAGTGTGGCATCAACTTCACCGATGATGAAGTTCTTTGCGGCGCTCTTGTCAGAGGCCAAGATGTTAGCCAACTCCTCGTAGATTGGAGCCAATCTCTTACAGTGACCACACCATGGAGCGTAGTATTTGACCAAGACGTCCTTCTTGTTGTCGTTAATTAGATCTTCGTGGGTCTTACCAACGATCTTGTAAACGTTAGATTCCTGAACTTCTGGGATCTCTTCCGACTTGACTATTGGTTCAGCCTTACCAGTCAGTAGGTCCTTGACTAATTTGCTGATGTGCTTGGTTTCCAATTTGACGGTATCGGTCAGTTTCTCAAACTCCTCTTGTGCTAATTGTGGCAAACCGTATTTCAAGTTGCTAGTAACATTGTGAACAGCAAACAATGGGAATTGTTCACGCATGTTCAAGCTTTCAGCATGTCTACCGAACTTTCTAGAGTCCAAGCTAGCAAAGTTCAATTTACCACGGTGTTCCTTAGCGAGTTCAGTGAAGAATGGAGCGTATTCCTTCAATTCTTCATCATCAGTGTAAAAGAAGTAAGCCAAAGGAATACCGCTTTCCAAGTAAGAGGAGAAGGTGCTGCCGTTAACTTCACCAAAGTATGGTAAAGCTTCGACCTTAATCCAGCTTTCCAAGACTTCAGCATCGGTTTCAGCCTTCTTGACGTCACCGTTGAAAACAATTGGTTCAGCGACACCAGGCAACTGAAGAGATAACTCGGATTTCAATTCTGGACAAGAGGCAAAAATATATTCGTCGGAGAACTTGTTAGCGATTTGGTAGAAAGTTTCATTCAATTTAGAAGCACCATTGGAGATAATGACTGGAACAGTGGCGTTTTGTACAATTTCATTCAAAGCTTTCTCGGACTCGACATTCTGCACTACAGGTAAAGTTTGCTTAATCATGTAGTTAATGATAGCATCAGCAGATCTTGCACCTTCATAGTCCCTAGGGTTGCTGATGTCATTATCCTTGAAAGTCTTCAAAGATGGATAACCTCTGATACCTTGAGACATACATAGCTCTTGCTGTTCAGTACAGTCAACCTGAGCCAAAGGAATGTCCTTTTCCTGCAAAGCATCAGCGGCCTTCACAAATTGAGGGCCCAAGGTTTTACAATGACCACACCATGGGGCAAAAAATTCAACCAAAGCCAAAGAGTTGTCTTTGATAAACTGTTCAAACGTTTCAGAAGTTAACTTGACAACGGCAGAGTCTTCTGGTGCAACAGCACCTTCCTGAGCCAGAACACCAACTGCGGAAGTTAAAAGGGTGGCAAAATGGAACAAAGTCTTCTTGTTCAACAACATATCGATTTGTGTATCACTCTATAAATGTACAATGTTCTTGGCACTTACAAGAGCTTTGTAAAAGTCTTTAGGACGGTAGGACAACTATTTCTGTTCTTTGTCAAGGACTGTCTGATTTATAGTTGATCGTGTAAGCGATCGATTCGAACACGCTGTCAAACCACGAAACAAGGAAAGATCACGTGAAAAAGGCTTTCACAAGCAACAGTAATTAGTAATGGTCGAGTAATGGCTTAGTAGAGTTTCATTGTAAGCTAATTCACTATTTAAACTGTGCTATGTTCTGTAAAATATTTAGAGCGTTGTATGCTATGCAATTAGGCATCAGTGGTTTTTCTAGCCGAGATGGGAGGTGGTGGGACTGCTGAGTCGCCCTCCTGTTGTTTTGGAGTGCTAGTGGGCCTTGCTGATTGATCTTTACCCTCGCTGAAATAGTCACTCATTGAAGTTTCTTGCGCGGGTGCTGCGATGTGCTTCTTTTTCGATGCTGGCTTTTTAGACGTGGTAGGTGGTGCCAGGGCACTTGGAACAAACGTAGAGCTGGAAGTTGGTTCTAAATCTGTGACTGGCTCACTTAGGGTCTGAAATTGCTGCTGCTGGTCGGTTTCTTGAGTATTTTTTATCACTGTTGGGATACGATGCAAGAATCCATATCCGACGTTGCAACCGAGCCTGCCATCTCCTCCGATGTGCACTGTTATAGGCCTCACACAGTCATGGACCATGTTGTAGACGTAGAGTTGCAGGTCGTGGTTAGCGCGCGACCTGGCGATGTCCTGGAGTAAGTTCTCACCACCAGTTGCTAAAAGCCCATCCTGACAGCCAATTATATAGTCCTCGTCTGGTATCAGACCAGACTGAGCAGCCGGACCCGCATGAGAGGTAACGTTCAAGACGTGGTACGTGAAAGTGGCCGCAATCAGCGGTGACCATTGAACTTTAAATCCCAAGCGCTGAAATGCACGTTCAGACTCCTTCATAGATCCTGATGACAACGAAACATCTTCTAACTTGGCTTCATCTTTCGACAAGATCGACATGTATTCGTCTCTGAAAGTTCCACCCTTAGCGGACCACACATTCAATTTCAAAGTGCTATTAGCAGAGGAATTGAAAATCTGCGTTATTCGGTAATAATCGGGGTAAAAGTATCCGTGCTGATTGCTTATCATAGGTACAGCGTCATCGTTGATACCAACGATATAGTCGAAATACGACTGCAATTGCAGTTGAGTTTCATCCACGTAAACAACCCTTAACCCTGAAACGACCTCATTGAATCGATGGCGATGTTGTTGCTGTACTGGTTTTTGTGCTTGGTCCGGATCCTGTTGTGAATGCGAGTAACTTTGAGAAAGTAGTAGGTTTGGAGGAATCGACTGAAAGAAAGCGTCCAACTGGTTATTATCCCCGGACAGCGACAATGTCTCTTGTACACTTTGCTCCAAGGTCCTAACCAGGTTCTTGGCAATTCTAAACATCAGTCTACTTAATTGATTAATAATTAGAACTCAATGCTCAATTCGAAATTCTTTTAAGTGTATACTTTGCAAGTCGTATGGCTTCAGCATGTTGAAAAATGAATCAAACTTGGTAGAGGATAAACGTTTTTCCGAAACGAGAGCCACGCCTTCTACCCCACCGGAAAAACCTCCCAATAGGGGATAGCAAGGAACAACTTCGGAACAACTTTTGGGCATGGAACAACGCAAGTTTCTCCGGGCGTACCCATAAAGGGGGATAAGCCTATGCTCGAGGTGGGACCACCATGCTTACTACCCCTAGCAAGAACTCTCGAATGGTTGTATAAATATATGCGTTGAGCTAAATTGTTAACTAACATCTTTAAATCGAAAAGAGCCGTATTAGAATAATTGAGCTAAGATGTCGTTCGATGATTTACACAAGGCAACGGCCAAGGCTTTAACCCAAAAAGTGGATGACATATGTAAAGAATTTGCAATTGATGCTGATAAATTGAGTGAATTGACAGCTTACTTTGTAGAATCTATGGAAAAAGGTTTACAGCCATTGGATGCGGGCGAAAGTGAGGAGACTGCGAAGGGTTTGCCAATGATTCCGTCTTTTGTCACTGGTAAGCCTAATGGTACTGAGAAAGGTGTCTTACTGGCAGCGGATCTTGGTGGTACTAATTTCAGAGTTTGTTCCGTTGACTTGAGTGGTGATCACACTTTTTCATTGCAACAGATGAAGTCCAAGATTCCTGAAGAATTGCTCGAGGATGATAGTGTTACCAGTCAAGAGCTATTTGGCTATTTGGCTCGTCGTACCGTTGCATTTATGAAGAAATACCATCCGGAACTGCTGGAAGAACATGCTAAGGATACAGCTAAACCTCTGAAAATGGGATTCACCTTTTCTTATCCAATTGACCAGAAGTCTCTGGGCTCTGGTACTTTGATCAGATGGACCAAAGGTTTTAAGATCAAGGATACTATTGGGAAGGATGTTGTGCAATTGTATCAGGAACAACTGAACGCTTCAAACCTTGGTATGATTAACGTCGTGGCATTAACCAACGATACAGTCGGTACATTTCTTTCCCACTGCTACTCTTCTGGGACTGCCGATTCTCTATCCTCTGGTGAGATCTCGGAGCCCGTCATTGGATGTATCTTTGGTACGGGTACCAATGGTTGTTATATGGAAGAGATTAAGAATATCGTTAAGTTACCTGAAGAAACCAGGGCAAAGCTACTACAAGAGGGTAAGACTCATATGGTGATCAACACCGAGTGGGGCTCCTTTGATAATGAATTGAAACACCTTCCTACCTCGAAGTACGATATTGAGATTGACCAAAAACTGTCTGCTAACCCAGGGTTTCACCTTTTCGAGAAGCGTGTCTCTGGTATGTTCCTCGGTGAACTGCTAAGAAACATGCTAGTTGATTTGCACGCGAAAGGTTTAATTCTCAATCAATATCGTTCATATGCACAATTACCCCATCGTTTGAGGGTCCCATTCGAGCTCTCAAGTGAAGTGCTTTCACATATCGAGATCGATGATTCCACAGGTCTACGTGAAACGGAATTGTCCTTGTTGCAAAGTCTAAGATTACCTACTACTCCAACTGAACGTGTTGAGATTCAAAAGTTGGTTCGTGCTATCTCTCGTAGATCTGCGTATCTGGCTGCTGTTCCAATCGCCGCAATCTTGACTAAGACAGGCGCTTTGAACAAGAGATACCATGGTGAAGTAGAAGTAGGCTGTGACGGTTCAGTGGTCGAATACTACCCAGGTTTCAGGTCAATGCTGAGACATGCCCTATCTTTGAGTCCGATCGGCTCAGATGGTGAGCGTAAAGTTCATCTGCGTATTGCCAAGGATGGCTCAGGGGTGGGGGCCGCCCTTTGTGCACTGGTCGCTTGAGTTAGGAAGTTATCAGAACAGTATATAGTAGAATTGACTCTAAATAAATATGTATCTGTCTTATCATGTGTCATGCCATCTCCCCGGTTCTCGCTCTGTGATCCCTTATGATCAGTAACGTATACTTCAAACAAAAATTGATCAGAAGAATCGATAAGTAATCCGGGATAGTTTTTGAATAGTTGAAAGCTTGCCACACATCGTGAGGCGTTTGAAACTAAATTCTGAAATGCCCTTGAGTTTTGGTTCATCTTTGGATAGCGAAACTAGTGATACTTTCATGCCGTCATACACTAGAAGAAGAGCTAGAGCACCCTCTTCGATTAACCAGCAGTCACCGTCAAGATACAGTGGTGAACAGGACAATTTGCAGTTATTCGACAAGGAGCAACTTGCAAAATTACTGATCCATGCCTTGAAAGAGCTTGGGTACACAGGGTCCGCTCAGGCGTTACAACAGGAGACAGGAGGTATACAAGTAGAATCATCTTTGGTACAGAGACTGTTCAATATTATAAGAAATGGCCACTTTGAACAAATTCGTCTTTCATTGATTTCGCAATTGCCCTTGAAATATGGTACATTGAGTCTTCATCGACTGAATGGCAAGTATCAACAAGAAGATGCAACGGCCTATAATACAAAGGAAGAACATTCTATGAAGATCGAAAACGTTCTCTCTAAGCCCACTGACTGGCAAAAGGTAGTTACACAGACGGCTGAGGAATTAAAAAATTTTGAAGATATAATGCCTTCTCCAGAAAGTAACTACGACTCTCAGACCGTTCTGCAACTGATAACTGTAGTGGAAATTATGGTACACATCAACAGAGAGATTTTTCTGGAGTTAATCTTCGATCAAGAGGATTCACACATGGCTGTTTTGTTCTTGCGTAATATTCTCCGCAAACTCATCGAGACGTGGGATTCTCTTCTCACCCTACGAAGTGACCTACTGGATGAAAATGAAAACTTCACACCTGATAAGGTTCTTAAAGAGTTGACAACCGTTTTGACGAGCCCTGAAAATTCGAGCCTTCGGTCATTGGCATGGCAAGGATCAGCAGCAAAGTCAAGGGACTTATTGATAGAAGAAATTTCTGACTACATTAATCCAAATGACTTGGTGCCCAGAAATCGTTTGATCACCTTACTGAAGCAAGCTATAAAGTACCAGCGCTCTCAGGACGTTCTTTACATATCTGACGATGGTGAATACAACGATGACGGTGAAGAGGCAACGGATGACGGATATGATATTGTAAAAGATAGGACTTTTGCTGGCCGCAAGTTCAATCTGCTACAAGATAACACTTCGAATTTTCAACAGATCAAGTTTTCTGAAGAGAAGACCTTGGTGCAAAATGCAGATGAGATATGGTTTTTGCAGTTTTCACCAGATGGAAAATATCTGGCTAGTGCAACTGCTGATTCTCTCACGGATCGTAAGATCATGATATATGATGTTGAGAATGATTTCCAAGTCTATAAAGTACTTGGCGGGATCGACCTGTGCGTGCTATACCTTTCATTTTCACCAGATAGCCGGTATATTGTTTCATGCCCCTTTAATAAAGTGGCTAACATATACGATATACACTCTAAGGGTGAACCTACATTTATCAATCCAAGGATTGAAGGCGGCATAGTTGCAGAAATTATTCAACCAGTTGATTCCTTCCAAATTCCTGGCAATACTCCTGTCACTGGAGTAGCCACCAATAGCTCTAGCGAACCTCCAAGAATATGGTGTTGTGACTGGTTTCATACTCCTGAACACGAGGGAAGGTTGATAGTGGGATCACCGGACCGCGAAGTGGTCATTTATGATTTGAAAAGCAAGACGGTTCTGATGAAGCTTTCTTCATCGACATCTGCGTCTTCTAACAGCCTGAGCGGTGTGAGTCAACCTTCGACCGAGCAATTCCCCCGCGTCCATGATCTTAAGATCACAGCAGATGACAAATACCTAATTTTAATGCCCCACCAAGGTAACATAGACGTTTATGATTTATCTGTGTTCCCCAACAACGGAAAGGCGGAAAAGAATGAGATATCATTTGAAAAATTAGTACTTCCTCGAGTGTCTCGATTCAACATACCTAACAGAATGACTTGCATTTCCTTGCCTCAAATTAAAGATGCCAATAGTCCTTTGGCTTCTTTGATGCTGGTCAGTTTGAAATCAAATGAGCTTCAGTTATGGGACTTCCACGAACAGATTCTAGTTCAAAAATATTTTGGCCAGAAGCAAGAACAGTTCATAATCAGATCTTGTTTTGGGTACAATAATAAATTGGTAGCCAGTGGTTCCGAGGATGGTAAAATTTACATTTGGGATAGATTTAACGGAAACATAATCAGTGTTTTAACTGCTCATATTTCGGACAGGCCCACTACTAATGGCAGCAGCAAGAAGTCCACAAAAACATGTAATGCAGTTGTTTGGAGCCCTACAGACAAAACGCTGTTTGCATCAGGTGGTGATGATGGGTACATCAAGATATGGAGGGTCGGTAAGGAGTGATATGTACAAAGAACTATATAATATATCATATTGTTTTGAAGCAAGTTATCATGCTAAAGAGTTTCTTCTCCATTCAAAGACTCAATGCGACCCAGCTCTTCAGCTTCACGCTTACCTCGAGCAAGGTCTAGCATGCTCAGTACTGGTAAGGAAAACATTAGAAGCGCGAATAAAAGGTAAAACGAGTATCTGATATTGTGTGTTTTATCAGTGAGAAATCCAACCAAAACGGGACCAACAATAGATGAACCTTTGTCTGTAATGCTAAAGAGACTGAAAAAAGTAGACTCTCTCCCTTTAGGAATGATCTGACTGAAGACTGAACGTGAAACTGCTGATAAACCCCCAAGTGAAATACCATACCACACAGCCATAATATACATTTCAAATTGGTGCTTCAGACCGATATTCTCGAAATAAAAGCCTAGCATACCATATAGCGGAATGACACTTGCCCAACAGATGATATAAATCAAAGTATATTGTGCCGACCATTTGAGTTTTGGTGAGACATAATGTGGAATAAAGTAAGCCCCCAAAATAGCGTTGAGCATGGTCAATATACTAATTATGATCAAACTCAAGGTGCTCATTTTCAATTCTGTTTTTGAAAACAAAATTGCAGTTGAGTTAATGGTAGTTAAAGAGTCACTGATGATGAACCAAGATACTAGAAAGATCACAACATCTCTCAGTAGTCTCGCATGCTTCAATGCCTTGAACAACGAATACCAACCATACTTCAAATATTGTAATTTGAACGCAGATTCTTCTCCTCTTACAGGTCTCAAAACCTGTCCGGTAGTAGTTGGACCTATGTCTTGTAGCAGCCACGCTATCGGAGATTGCCAAACAATCCACCAAATTCCCACGAATAATGTCGCCCACTGGATGTTATCATGCGATTTACTCTTTTTGACAAGCCCAATAGAAATGATTTGGACTACAAGAGCACTAAAATAACCCGAACTTGCTCCTGCCCCGCTTACAGAACTCGTTAAGGTATCAACGTCAATATGTGCTTGAACTGGATCAACTCTAATAAGGTCAGAGACGAAAACGGGAAGCAGCGAATTACCAACGACATTGACAACCCCATAACTAGAGTTAGCGACAATGCACAAAAACGGAAGTGCATAGAACTGATCGACTTCTAATTGGGAAATTAAGATTAAGGATAAAGATCCAATAACTCCAAAAAAGATCAGTACTCTACGCTTAAATTCAACAGTCTTCCAGACGTCTACTAAGCCAGATACCGTTATAACCAACAACGTCTGAAATAAAACACTGATTGAAAATGTGTATAAGGCGAAACTGGATGTATCGATGTAAACGGAGTTGTTAAACAGGCCCAGCACACATTTATCATGTTTAGAAGTGCATTTGATCGAATGATCATCAACTGACACACCATTTATCCTCGCAAATTGTTCCAGTAAGAGTGGAATATATGTAGCCACAGCTGAGACGGCAAATGGCTCACTAGCAACAGAGTAAAAGTACCATCCTTTAATATTATTCTTAGCTTTACGAACCAGCGTAAAGGTTTCAAACGACTCCCCAGCAGAGTTCATATTTTCAGGCAAGGAGCCATAGGTCATTACGATGCTAAACACTCTCTATGGTCTTCTCATCTGATGGTTGTTGTTGTTAATAAGTAGCTACCCATTTGAAGGAAAAAGGGATTCCAAAGCGGTATACGAAAAATGTAAGACACATGGTAAAAGAAAACTAAAAACGATCGAATCTACAGTTTAACCACAGCAAAGCTTGCATCATACTCTCCAATGTATTATTACAACTATTCTAAATGGAAATGATTGCATCAATCGTAAACCTATATACAGGTTACTGTGAAATCCAGTAAAAAAAAACAACTAAGACCTAGTACACTTTCATTTATGATTCAGTATTAGTGCTTTCTACAAAAAAAAAAAATTGGTATCATTGAGAGTCATTAACGCACCTTGTAGATAGAGAACCTTCGAATGGGATTATAATGTGGTGGTGAGAAAATGATGAAAATTACTTCGACTTGGGTCTTCGATCCACTCGATACGGGTCTAGTTTAGAACGCAAATAAATGTTCGTTGAGTTTTTCAAAAGAAAACGCTCAATATTTGGTATTCTATGCAACACTCATTGAGTTTCTACCTTAGCATCTTCCAAAGTACTCAGTGAGCTCTTTTCCTCTTCAGATTTCTCAGCCAGGCCTTCTTCCGAAACAGCCACTTGAGGTTCGTAGCTTCCATTCGATGGGACCGGGATTGGGTTAATCATGAATCCATCTAGAGCGTCACCTTCCAAAGTCTTTTCAATCTCGACAACGGTGGTGAACGTCTCAGGCAATAGACTCTGCCATTCTTTGGCACGAACGAAATACTTTGTCAAAATGGCACCTTCACTCTCTGCTGCGTTTTCACCTTCGGAGTTTTCAATCGATCCAGTAGCTACTTCAACAGTTGCATCTTCGTTCTTGACAATCTCTCTCAAAGCAGCAAGAATCAAACTGGAATCACCTCCAAATGACATATTGACCACTCTGTAGAACTTCGAGATCAAAGAAACTGAAGCGTAACCTTCATTGGACAGCTTAGATCTCAAGTAGTTGTCCTTATTCAAGTTTTCTGCGCTAAAGTAGTATTCAATCTGTCTTGCAATGCTGTTGACGGCCATCAGGATTGGCTGCATTGAGTAGTACTGCTGGTAGATCGGAGCAATGTTTGGGTGAACTTGGTTGTTTATCAGATGGCCCTGTTGCCCAAAAGAGCGCGGTATGCGGCCATGGTAAGGATTGAAGCCGTCCTTGGAATGCTGAGCATAACGCTGTTGTCTGAACGGATCATTGTTGTTAAAATTGTTGTAATATCTTCTTCTTGGAAAATTAGTTTGTTGATGAGCGGAATGCTGAAATTGATTGTTATGGTTATGTCTTCTTCTTTGATAGAACGAATGCCCATTCTGCTGATCTGATGCTGCTGCCTCATCCTGGGAAGGTTTTTCTTCACTCTCTTGCTGAACCTCGATTTTCTCCTTACCACTATCATCCTTAGGGCTTCTGGTCTTCGATGGCTGCCTCTTCGTTGATTGTTGCTGTTGCTGCTTCTTCTTCTTTGCCCCACCGGTAGCGGCACCTTTGTTAGAGGTCTTTCGCGGGTTGTTACCGGCCCTTTTTGGACCAGAAACAACAAAAGAAGCCTTCATGGGTACCCACTTAGTCGATGAGCTGATGGCGGGAGTACCAGCCTTGTTCTTCTTCTTTTTGCCAGCTTCCAACGAGTCCACTTGGATGTTAGAAACTGGGATATCGGCAGAAACAGACTTCCAAGGCGATTTCGTTGGAATAGGAGCAGGTGTCAACACAGGTTCCTTTTTGGCTTCGACTTCAGCCTGAACTTCAACGATTGGAGCAGCCTCTTCCGAAGCGCTAGTCACTATTTCACTTGTCATGATTACTGTCCAAATTACCAGGGAAAACGCACAATTCGCTAAACCGACCACACAAGGGTATATAAACGTTGGAATAAACCAAAATAGACCAACTAGACTAGCAGACTTGTTCAATTTGAAGGCTCATCGATCAAAAAATTTTCAAAGAAGTGAAAAATTGTGCTTGGGTCCTGCTCGGGCCCGTAGGATACTAGTGTGAAAAATACAGTTCGAGACAGCAGTAAATCATAAAGTGAAAATGATTGACAATCAATTGACTGGTTTGTACATGGTTGAATGCAGCGCAGCTTGTTGAGAAAAATGTATACAGGTGGGAATATCAAATTACGAGGTCAGGAGGCAGCATTCAGCTCAGTTCCGGTGCGAATGAATTCTGGGGCATCTGGGCATCGGGTGAGAGGACTGCCGCATTCTGTAAGATCTGGGATTGGTCTTTATAAAAGTGCCTGCTCTACATCCAATAAAGTTGCGAAAAAGAGGAAATCGTGGATCGATGAGTTTGACCATTTTGCTCGGTTGCGCAGTATTTCATGGGATCATAGTTCAGAGGCCAATTCGAGCCTGAAGAAGATGATTGAAGAGTATTTGAAGAAAATTCAAGCGCAGTATGGAGAGCTTAACGCGATCAGCACAGTTGAATTGAATGAAAAGTTGGATATTGTGAAGGAAAAGTGGGTTGAGGAACATGGATCACTGCCGGAACCATCAAAGACAAAAGGTAAGAAAGAAAAGGTTCAAAAGAATGAGACGTACAAGAAAACCGAAATGGTAACACCAGAGGAGGATGCCAAGAAAAAAGTGCAAAAAGAATACGAGGCCAAGTTGCGTCAAATCAAAGATGATCATCGTCCAATGGTTTACGCCAATCCAGGTACAACAAACTTCGACTATCTTTGCAACAGTATCCGATTAATGACAGCGAGAAAAACCATTTGTTTCTCACTGGATGTGGAGGCCTACGAGTTCGATAATGACGTTGTCACTGAGATAGGTATAGCCATCTATGATCCAAGAGAAAATGTTCACTCCCTGGTACCGATGACCAGGAACTACCATCTTATAATATCAGAAGCTCTCCCGTTAAGGAACAAGAAGTACGTTTGCGATTTTAAGGACTGTTTCTTACTCGGAGAAAGTCTAGTAATGAGTCTACATGAGTGTGTGGAGTTCGTGCAGTCACTCGTCGATTTCTACATGAGATCTCAAACTCCCGAAGACAAGTCGTGGTCCAGAGCATTCGTTGGACACAATGTTCTTGGGGATTTGCGCTGGATGAAGAATCTAGGCGTCAAAATCCCCGAAGAAGAGATCATGGATCACTCGTTGCACAAAGTGAATCTTGAGACTGAATCCAATAAAACTGAACCCATATTCATCCTAGACACGGAAAAACTTTATAGATTCTGTTACGGTAACAAAGGCGGAAACTTGGGGAGATTATTACGACTCTTCAAGATACCGCATGCTTTTTTACACAACGCTGGTAACGATTCCCACTACACTTTGAAACTATTGATGCATATGTGCGATGTGAACTTCAGAAAGCAAGCTGGTATGGATAACTTACTCGAAATGTCCAACAAGATTAGGCAATGGATAGATCGCGAAAAGCAAGAGCCGAAGGTCTTGCCAATGTCATATGCTCTATCTGTTGTCGATGCTACGAAGAAACGTCCAGCAACCACAACAAGACAGGATACGAAGACTCCCAGAAAGAGACAAGCTAAGGATCTGGTTCCCCAAACCGAATTCGGAGGATCTCAATATTTCGTCAACGCTCGGGATGCCTTTCAAAGTACTTTAGAGATGTAGAATACCATGGATAGACCATAAAGGACATAGTAAACCGTTTTGGGACACAGGGGGCTAAACGGGATATGGCAAATTACCAAAACTGCTTAGTGTGGCGCTAGTGCTCGACTAAATAGGTGCGATTTACAATATGTTTCCCAAAATAGCGTGTGCCTGCCGCAGTTGCACTAAACGACAAAGCTAAAATCGGACAACAAGCCTAAAGCGGAAACCGTTGCGCTAAAATGGGAGCTGGACATCCCAAAAAGATATTTTTTGTCCCGAAATGGACATAGAGCGCTTGGTTACCGCGTGAGTTCTGCAAACCAGCATACGGAGAGCAGATTAATCCATCAAATTATCTGTTGGTGACCTCTCATGTTGAAATCCTAGCCAGCATAACATCTTGGTCGCCAGGACAATTCGTTCAATATAAATCTGTGCTTTGGGATTTTTTTGGGTCTCTTGGAATTTTATTCAATAGGTCAAACAAAGATGGTTTCTAAAAAATTAACAGGTCTTTTCGTTTTGGCTTCTGCTGCCATTGCTAAAGCAGCTACTACTTTCACGGTTCCAATTGCTTACAATGATGAAATTTCCGTTGGGTATTATTTCAGAAACAACAATGATGCTGTAACTGTGACCGCCAATGACGATGGTTTGGAAATTACTGTCGATGCTGACACTGACAAAGTCTGTGAAATCTTGGAATCTGGTATGGTTCTGTATGCTGCCGATGACGCCAAGGAGAACACTTTGTTGTCCTGGGACCAGTATGATGTTTTCCACTTGGTTAACAATGCCGGTGAAGAATTCAAGTACAGCTCTACCAATGCTCAAGCTTGTCCTGTTCCAAAACCAGTTTCCAGCTCTGTCTCTGCTTCTGGTTCTCTTTCTGCTTCCGCTTCAGGTTCTGCCTCTGTCTCTGGTTCCGGTTCTTCTGGTATTACCAAGACTGCTTCCGAAACCGCAACTGTTGGCTCTTCTTCGTTCCAATTGGCTCCATCTACAACTTTGTCCACTGTTACTACTACAGTCAACGGTCTAGTCACCCAGTACACCACCTACTGTCCATACATTACCGCTAACCGTTTGGACGATGTGGTCACTTACGCTAGTGCAGTTACTACCACTAACAACGGCCAAGTCTCTGTCTACACTACGTTCTTCCCAGTCAAGACACAACAACAAGCCTCTGCCACTGCTACTGGTATCCCGGCTACCACTGGTCTAACCACGTCAGTGGTCACGACCACTATCAATGGTGCCAAGATCATCTACACGACGACTTGTCCATTGAACCAGCTCACTGCTACGACCACTGGCGATGTCGGTAGTTACACTACAGTGATCTCTACCACGATTAGCGGTAAAGAAACTGTTTACACTACTGTTTGCCCACTAAACACCCAAGCTCAAACTACTTCTGTTGTTACCACCACTCAAAACGGCATGAAGACTGTCTACACTACCACCTGTCCAATCACCTCCGAGGCTCAAACTACCTCTGTTGTTACTACTACCATCAGCGGTAAGACAACTACTTACACTACTGTTTGCCCAGTTACCACTAAGGCTCAAACTACTTCCATTGTTACTACCACTCAAAACGGTAAGGAAACTGTCTACACTACCACTTGTCCAGTTACTAGCCAGGCTTCAACCACTACTGTGGTTACCACCACTCAAAATGGTAAGGAAACAGTTTACACCAGTACTGTTCCACAAACTCTAACCACCCAAGCTATCACTACCTCTGAGAACGGCCACCAAACCGTTTACACCACTGTACGTGCCGCTAGCTCTGCCATTGAACAGTACCCTGGCTCCACTACTTCCACTGCTGGTCTAATCACCACTTACCAAGGTTCTGCCGCTTCTGCTCAACCATTGAACTCTTTGTTCACTCTAGTTGCTCTTCTAGTCGGTTCTGCTATCATGGCTTAAACTAAATAACTATATAGTAAGTAGTTCTTTAAGCTAGTGCTTCCTTCAACACTTCGTCCAATTTACCAGCATTTTTCAATTCTTGCAAATCACTGTTACCACCGATGTGCTTACCATCAATATAGATGTTAGGAACAGACTTTTGGCCATTAATCTCGAACAATGCCTCTTGGATTTCTGCACCATCATCCATGGTGTTTAATTGCAAGACCAAAGACTTGGATTTTGGAACATTCAAGTCATCAAACAAGGTCTTTAGAGTAGCTTGACAGTAAGGACAGTAGGTCTTGGAAGCCACAAAGATTTTGTTCTTGGCAATTAGATCCTTGACACGAGTGATAGTTTGTTGAGAGACCATTTTCTTCGCAGTAGTAGCTTTACTGAAGAGCCTTCGGGTGAATAAATTTGATATGAGTAAAATGATGAGAAGTGGTAAAATTGAACCGAAATCAATCTGCATCCAGAGGTTTATAACACTTCTAGGTCCCGGCTTATTAAAGGTTTGCTAGGAGTCATAGCTCCTTATATATGTATTACAAATGCCCAAGTTGGCCGGGCAACGTAATCTTAGTTGAACTTTTAGCCTGATAACCATTGATATACAAGTAATAGAGTCCAGGTTGGAGGGGCCTTTGAAGATCAATTGCTTGGGCATGGGGTTCTTGAGTGATCATCCGCATACTGCAATCACTGATACGATCGATTTGTGTGTTTCGAGACCAGAATGCTCTTTAGAAGTTGAATTAGGGACTTTGGTGGGGCTTATTAGGAACAAATCTAGTGATTATGAGTACGAAACGAACCAGGAGGAAGCTGCTAGGGCTTTGAGGAAGAAATTGAAGTACGGGAACCGGTTGCAACAATCTAGGTCCTTAGATTTGTTCGATTTGTTTGTCACGCAGGGGTTGAGATTTGTAGTGTTGTACAATGATGACAAGTTGATTGAACGTTTGCAGGGCATTGCGTTAAATAAGGTGACAGATTCGCGTGGTGGGCGTTATAGCTCGAAGATTGTTAAGAAATGTGCCAACTATGTGCTTGGTTGGTACAGTTACGCTGTTTCCAATGGTGCGCAGTCCAATCGGGCTTATGCTAGTATAGTGGAGCTTGGAAGAGTAGTGAAGAGACATTACTCTAGAACTCGGCAAAGTCGTGAGAGGTCTAATTTCATGAACGATCAGGCGGACGAGTCGGTGCATGCGACGAACGATCCAGATCAGATGTATGGGATTCCACGTATCGATATTAAGAAAGCTGCACCAGCGATACGTGTGGTGATTAGTGATGGGCTAGCAGCTGCTATCTCCCTACGTAATTCCTTAATGGTTCTTCCCTCAGGTGCTAGGTCTACTGACGATGAAGAAGCCACGGCGAGATTTATTCAGGCTAGATCGATTAGACGTAAAGTCCTCAGATATTTGCAACTGGTCACTGAAGAAGAGTTCCTTGGTAGTTTGATTCATGCCAATGACGAGCTGGTCAAGGCATTAGCCAGCTACGATGAAAAGAGTGGTGCCTCAGAAGCCAGCAGTGAAGAACTGTACTCGGACGAGGATGAAGATCAGGACAGCAGTGGGTATGAAAGTAGTTCAGTGGCGTCCGTTCAGCCATCAACATCTTCCAACCCGTTTGGTGATCAGAATAAAATTTAAACCCTACATAAAGAAAACCCACGGTATGTACTATTACTTATTTTTGGCAAACGTCAACGATGCACTATTCACACAGTGTCTAGCATCTGTTGGATGCCCCAGCATCTTTTGCCAGCCTTCACCCTCGAAGACATGGCCCAAATGACCTCCACATTGACCACAGCAGATCTCAACTCTTTCCATACCTAGTGAACCATCACGGTGATAACTGAGCGCATCCTTTGACACTTCCTGGTAGAAAGCAGGCCATCCGCATCCGGAATCGAACTTGGCTCCACTAGAGTACAAGGGTGCCTCACAATTGGCACAATGGTAAATCCCATTTTCTTTATTATCTAAGTAAGTCCCAGTATAGGGTCTTTCGGTGCCTTTATCCCTCAGAACTGACAATTGCTCGCTACTCAGCTTTGGATTCCACTGCCTACCACTATTAGCCATCGTTGTGCTACTGAATAAATTCTTCTGGAAGTAACGGGTCAGTAACAAAGTTCGACTGACGCCTCTAAGCATCTTTATCCTTATATGAGTTCTTTTTCAATGATTAATTAACTAATTAATAAGTTGGAAAATCACATCGCCTAGAAAAGCTTCAAGAGATAAGCCAGTAAGACAGTCAGTCAGCGTTCTCTCACTCCTGAGTGATGTCAACCAAGTATCCTAGCACCATGAAATGCATGGAAGCGTTTGATCAGCTCACCGTGTGCTACTCGGTGGGTGGGCAGTTTCGTAATTATTATAGGTATGGTGAGTTCAACGCATGCCAGAAACCACTGGCAAAGCTCAAATTTTGCCTCGTTAATGGAAAAGACCCTGTCAAGGTCCAGGAATGGCACAAGGACCAGATCGAGTATAACAAGGCTCATCGTGGTACTTCTGACGACGTATGGCAAGAACGTTGAAGCAAAAGGTCAACTCTGTAAATAAAAAGACCACGAAAGCCTCCAACCGCATCGGCGAGTCTCCAGATATTCAATCCATATGATAGTGAGCATTGTAATTAACCTTTATATAGTCCGATAACTAGTGTGTATAATTTTTTAAGCTTCAAGCGACGATCAACAAGCTTATCCTCACTTTAAATCGTCGTTATTCACTGGCTCGCCGCTTAGAGAGCCCTGGGTCGATGTCTGAAGTACGAGAAGCTGTGCAAGATACCTTGAAGGTCTCTCAGGCTCCAGTAATCACAGATGACTTTACTAATTGGACAATTAATGAAGTGGTTGCGTGGTGTACATCTTCATTGGAAATTACAGAGGAAGATCTGTTAGTCGAAAAGATCCGAAGCAACGAGATTACTGGGGAGCTTCTGCCGGAACTGACGTTTGAAGATTGCAAGGAACTATGCGGTGGGGATCTGAGCAAGTCGATCAGGCTTAAAGTACTGCTCAATAAATTGCAAGATGATGCAGATCAGGATTCGAAATTACAGGAACAACAGGAACACATGGTGGTAGCACTGAAAAACCTTTACTCTACTACTTCCCAGAAGCTGCAGGATTACCAGACTCAGTATGGCAGATTGCGGTTGGATATACTGGAGATAGTAAAGACTTCCAATGTAGGTCCCAAAACCCCAGCTCAGCATCAAAATCTTCATGCTACACAGGCACCTCATGATTATTTCGACGGACCCCACCATCAACAGGACTATAGCCATACGCATCTGGGTGCTCCGACCCCCATGCCATCTGTGTCCCGAAAGGGGAGCACTCTATTATCAAAGCCCAGCGCTAGTCGATCTAGCTCATCAAATTTGAATGAAGTGCAGGCTGGCGGCATAGGTAACGAACCGTTGAAACAACTACGAGCTTCCAAGGAAGATTCATGTGAACGAATCCTGAAGAATGCAATGAAGAGACATAATTTGGCCGATCATGACTGGAGACAGTACGTCTTGGTAATATGCTATGGTGACCAGGAGAGAAGACTGGATCTTGAAGAGAAGCCGGTTCTAATATTTAAGAATTTGAAACAGCAGGGATTGCATCCAGCGATTATGTTAAGGAGGAGAGGGGATTTCGAGGAACTAAATATGGGTGGGGACGACGTTACGCCGGGCGGGAGGTTATGACATTATTACATATTTTAATTGCAAAACGAATTTCTTAAGTATACGGATTGAACTTCCTCTTGGCCTTCATGACCTTAATCTGTTCTTGATCTTCTTTAAATTTGGTCAGGAGTTGATTGATTTCTAGCTTCTTGCGTTCTCTGATTTGGAATCTGTAGAAATCTTTCTTCACTTTCTTATCTACAGCCGAT
Organism: Torulaspora delbrueckii; assembly: GCF_000243375.1. Lineage (NCBI taxonomy): Eukaryota > Fungi > Ascomycota > Saccharomycetes > Saccharomycetales > Saccharomycetaceae > Torulaspora > Torulaspora delbrueckii. The sequence continues at coordinate 1,210,313 of NC_016503.1, read as the reverse complement.
GGTGGTGCTTGCTTGTTCTCGTGTTTTGATAGTGGATTTTTGTTCAGTATCTTCTTCCTGATAGAGTTTAAAGATTTAGTGTTGTGCCCAACGACCAAAGTGAACCCATCTTCATCCACAATCGAGCTTTGCGCTGCCTCCTTAGATTCCTGCTCACGTTGTTGGAAGATTTTCATATGTGTGTAAATATCCTCCTTCAGATGCTCAACGTCTATAGGTTTGTAAAAATTGATGAAAGTTGCAACCGTAGGTGACTGATATTCCCATTCTATTAGAGAATCTCGCGAGTCTGCGGTGTATTTGCGTAATGCGTCCCAACAATTATCCAAACTGGCTTTATCTAGGAATTTCAATAATGCAGTGTTTCTAGGAGTATACCTTACCTCCGACGCCTTTTCTGGCGACATCAGATCAGATGTCAGAGCAGATAAATCAACTTCCTGTAGCCCAAACTCATCGTTGTACATCAAATCCTCTATATGGGAGACTGTATCCGACTGTGAACAGATCTTATTAAAGACATTTTTTACATTATCCAAATGTGTCAGCAGGGGGATATTCACTATAAAAAGACTATTCTGCTCCGTTTCTAGCTTGGACTGATGCTTCTTAACAAAAGTGTAGTGGAAACCGGTGTGAGAGCTCTTCAAAACGGCACTTTGCGGTAGCTTGAACGGCACCACAAGGAAACCATTTTTCATGGTTTCAATTGCAACAGGTTTATCGACCATTTTAGCGATACTCCAGTGATAAACTTACAATCTTAATCGACTCAATCCATAGATATCTGATGAGCTTGTTTTTTGATCAACTATTAGTCAAAAATTTCAACTTCCCAGCCCGTCAATTGTGACGCTATATACAAGGTTATATATGAAGAGAGCCGGTAGACAGCTGTGTGGGCTCTTGAGATTCGTTGCGAAGCTTGTTTAGCCTTCAGTGGTTCGTATCTTTTCAGGATCCTCATTGGTCCCTTCGCCCTCACGAACTTGTTGAGTTTCTCTCATTAACTCATAGAGCTGAACTACCTGCTCGGGTGACAGTTTCTCCAGTACATCAGAGGTTAGACTACCTTCTAGCCACTCTCCTTTACTGATCAAATGCAGGTAATCCTGCCAGCTGGCGAGAAACCCAACTATATGAAGTGGGTTATCCGTGTTCTTATGCAGCTTGAATTCGCTCTTCACGTAGTTATCACCTAGCTCTCTTTGTAAAGCTGGAAGGTTTTTATGCTCCCTGAGAATTCTTCTGTACAATTGTAGCGGGGGCAGTAATGGCCTTGCGTTGGGGTTCTTTCTTCCCCTACGCACAGCATGGAGAACCGAAGAAGCTCTCTTCAATGGTGTTATACTATGCTTCATATCAAATTGGATGTTTCTTATAGATATATCTCAACCCCCGAGAAGTAAATCTAAACTGTTTCTACGTTCTTTTTAACTTGTGTTTGAGTATTAAGATTTGTTCTCGGGGCAAGATAATTTCAACACACAATAGTATCTATCGAAAGAATTAAACATTATGTCGTATAGACCTTGCTCTATCTAGTAACATTTACATCATGATCATATCTTGGTATTTGGATGCTTCACTGAAAATTCTCGGGAAGCAAGCCTAGTTTGCTCATTCTGATCTTGACGGCATTTCTGTGAGCATCAAGGCCTTCAACCTTGGCAACACACATAACGGCTTTACCGATGTTCTTCAAACCTTCTGGGGAAACGTTCTGAGAGGTGATGAACTTTTGGAAAGTAGAAGTGTTCACGCCACTGTATTGTCTGGCGTAACCGTAAGTTGGTAAGGTGTGGTTGGTACCACTTGAGTAGTCACCACATGATTCTGGAGTGTAGGCACCAACAAATATACTACCTGCGTGGTCGACAAGTTTGACGTAGTCTTGGGCGTTGGTGATTTGGAGGATCAAATGCTCAGGAGCATATTGGTTCGAAATGTCAAAGGCCTCTTCGTAGCTCCCACAAGTGATGATGGCACTGTGAGCGATACATTTACGCACGATATCCACTCTGGGAAGTTTGACAGCTTGTTCATGGACGGCATCTTGCACTTGCTGAATCTTTTTGTCGCTTAGGTTAACACCGAGTAGGATGACCTGTGAGTCGATACCATGCTCGGCTTGTGATAGCAAGTCACTAGCGACAAAGTCCACATCGGCGTCTTCATCACAAATAACCAGAACTTCACTTGGACCTGCTGGCATATCGATGGAACATAACGCCTGTGTATCGTTTTGAACATACATCTTAGCAGCGGTGACGAACTGATTACCTGGGCCCAGAATCTTGTCAACCTTGGGGATAGACTCGGTACCGTAGGCCATAGCGGCAACAGCTTGCGCACCACCAGCCAAGACAATCTTGGAAGCACCTACCTTGGCGGCCACGTAAATAACCTCAGGTGAAACTCTACCATCCGATTTGCGTGGCGGAGAAGCAAAGACAATTTCCTTACATTCAGCAACTTGTGCTGGAACACCCAACATTAAAGCGGTACTAGGTAAGACAGCGGTACCACCTGGAATATAAAGACCGACTTTTTCAATAGGGCGAGGGAATCTTGAGCAGACAACACCAGGTTGTGTTTCAACTTGAAGTACCTCAGTCTGTAGTTGAGCGGCATGGAATTTACGAACGTTTTCGATGGATAAATCCAACGCTTCCTTCATCTCGTCTGTTAGACCCTCGAAATATTCTTCTGGGAAAGGAGCTTCCAACACAGGGCTAGTCAATTGAACACCGTCAAACTTGGCAGTAAATTCGATGAGAGCCTTGTCACCTTCGTTTCTGACCCTTTCCACGATTGGGTTGACCAAATGCATAATTTCAGACGTCTTTTGAATTGGTCTCGATAGCGCCTTTTCAACACCGCTTTGGTTTGAAGATGCAACCACATCAAGAACAACCGTTTCCGAAGTAGGTTCTTCAGCTTGAGCATTTTGTGGTTCTGGTGCCTTCTGCATTTGCAAGAACTTGGGCTTAGCGTCCCCTTTACGTCTGGTGATCTTCAAGTGCTTCTTATTCAGATTGGTTTCAACATCCGATAGACTAACACCGTTAGCCACTAATTTGGCCAGAGCAAAGTAAAACAAATCGGCAGCTTCCCAAGCCAACTCTGACTTGCTGTCAGCCTCGGTCAGTTCTTCTGCTTCTTCTTTGATCTTAGCAGTCAACAAATCTGGGTCTGAAAACAATCTACGAGTGTAGGATTTTTGTGGTGCATTAGCCAAACGGTCCTTAAGCAATCTTTCTAGGCCGACCAAACCGTGGTTGAATTGGCCGAAACACGATTCTGTGTTCAAGTGGCAGAAATTGGAAGTCTTGCCACTTGGTTCAACGACAAATTTCAGAGCATCACCATCGCAGTCCAATTGAATAGATTTCAATTCTTGAGTGTCGCCTGAAGTGAGGCCCTTTTCCCAAATCTCATTACGAGAACGAGAGAAGTATACACCCGCTTTCTTTTCAATGGCTAATTTAACGGATTCGGCGGAAGAGTAAACAAGACCCAGACAGCGTTCATATGTATCAACAACCAAAGTGGTGAACAATTTGTCCTGGCGGTCGGTCTTGATTTTGGAGAGTAACGATTGACTCAGCTGATCGATGGTAATCTGATCAGCAGGAGCTAGATCAGAGGCAGCGAAATCAGCTACCACAACGAACTTGTTCTTGTAGACAGACCCCTCTAGAACAGTTAGTCTCTCCGTTGGGACGCCCACGTCGTGGGACAAATGGTCTGCATAACTTTGATCATTCAAGAACAACGTAGCAACACCATTATTCAGTAGTTCAACAATATCCTCGTCATCAAAAATGTTTGAGTTATCAATAAGAACGGAAATGAGACTGATACTGGAGGCAAGCTCCTCAACAAACTTCTTAATCTCATCCTTGCCTAAAACAGATGAGTTCAATAGGGCTTGATCAGTCACAGTCAAGAAAGACTTCGTCTTTATAACATTGACGGCATTCTTACCATAGACAGGCAGAATTGGGAATACCATTTTTGGAAAGTTTTAGTTCCACAGTTTTTTACACCTGAAGTTATGAAATTAATTTGCAGAAAGAAACAATTGAGGCAGAATTGCACATATATATGAAATTTAACTTCTCGTGAAGATTTCAAATAATGCCCAAGATTGCCAACTTTGACTCATTTTCTGGAAAAAAAATGTGCAAAATGAGTCATTCCACACGTTTGCAGCACAATGTTAGTAAGGTGATGCCAAAGTTTGGTCGTAAGACTATGCATAGTCGCTCTTGAGACTCCGTTGCATATGCCACATCATCAAGAAAGATTTCGTGAGTTTCCCCGCGTATTGATAGGTCGGCGATAGCCGGTCTAGAAGAGAAGTTGCTCGTTCGATGGAGAACGAATACGGACAGGTCGATCGCTAACCAGTGGGAGCTCGTAGGGACACTCAATGCTCTCGTGCCCATCTTTCTCGCATAATGCACACCAGGCATCCTGATGGTTCGAAGTGTTTACCTTTAGCTTCGATGTGTACAATGGCAGTGAATCTCTTGTGTCAGAACGGCTATTCTGCGTATTATGCGTATCATCTGCGTAAGTTGGAGATCTGAGATTGTTCTTTTGGTTCAGGAGCTCTTGCAAATGTACTATCCTCATATTAGCATCATTCAGTCTATCTTGCAATATCTTAATTTCAGTATTATCATCTCCACTCCTCTGTGACTTAAGCATCTCGCTATTCAGTGACTGATACTCGGCGCTCAGTGAGTCATTTTGCAGCTTGAGTTGCTCTTTCTCCTTCATCCACTTAACCTGCGCAGACTCGTAATACTCGACTTTGCGAATTAAGTCGTTCATCGTTCTCTTTGACTGGGGAGTGGCATGTATAGTCTTAGTCTGCTCGCTTTGAGCCGCGACGACTCTCCTTTCGTTGGCCTTGATCTCTTCATGCAGTTCATCTACCACTGCAAGCAATTGCTCATGCTCAGTCTCGAAAAATTGCTTTTGCCTTTGTTGTTGTTCTTGTTCCTCCTTCAAGCGATGTCGCAGTGTGTTCATTTCGGCCTCCATCTCTCGTAGATTGCTTTCGTACTCATCAATCGTTGGCTGTATTTCTTCTAGTACCATTCGTTGATCATCTAACAACCGCTTGAACTGTGAAATCTCTCTCTCCTGCCGTTCGATTTTGAGCTCATATCCTTTCAGGATACCTGGTGATGGACTTCTTGTACTTCCGCGCTGGCTTGACACAGAAGAAGGTGGTATCATATTTAAGTCTCCGTCATAATCTGTCTCTGCACTCGTTCTGCCCTCCTGTATACTAGCTCTGAGTTTTCTTGGCTTCAAATCACTTATACTCTCAGTTGCACTGCCAAATGATCCTTCTCTCATGGGTGTCGGTGATTTGGGATCTGCATGAATCGGTCTTCTAACAATCGTGCTCCCAGTACTCTCAGAGCTACTGATGCGGTTCCCTACCGTGGGTACGGGTGCAAACGTCGGTTCCGGTACCAAAGTACTTCGTCTCGATCCCGCAGGTTGTGCATTATCTATCAAAGACGCCACTTTCTGTAACTGGATAAAGAGACCACTTTGCGGGAACTCAGTATGAAAATACTTCTTATCCTTGAAACTACCGTCATTCTTACCAATATTTGCCAACAAGTCCACACCAACATAAATTCCAGGTTTCGTATCCACAGGTCCGATGTATTTTAATTGTCCCCGACCCACATTAGGTATATGAACCAGGCACCCAATTTTATGCTGGTATTTCTCCATCACTCTACGGCCCCCAAACAACTATCAACAGGACTTCCAATTGTTATAGAAGTGCATCTTGAAGGCATCTTGGTTATATTATTGATCAATAGTAGGATTTTGGTTACCCGTCCATAACTCTCTTGGGAGGTTTGAGTTCACCATAAAGGACCTTTACCAGCCACATGAAGGTTGAATCCAGCTACTTTAAACCCCTAGAAGGGTTAATTGGTCTTATTAGCTACTATGAATGTCGACCAATTAATTTCAGAAGCTGAAAGGTGCTTTAGTTCCGGTAATCACGACGGGGCTGTCCAACATTTGACTACGGCAGCTAGAAGCGATCCTAATGAGCAACAGCAGTCCAATATCGAACAACTAATCCAAAGGATCTCGCAACATGTAGTCCAGAATGATGAAGAGGGCCAAGGTGAACGTGGGATCGGTGGTTCTTTGATGAATACTATGATGTCGAGCAATAATGGTTCTTCACAATCGCAGTTAGGAAAATTGGCCCTGCTAGCTACAATCTTGGGTAGTAGTAAGAACTCTAATTCTGGTGGATTCAATTTACAGTCGGTTGTTTCTTTGTTAGGTGGCCAGAAACAGAATCAGAACCAACAAGGTGGTTCGATGGGTAGTTCTGGTCTATCTTCTTTGGCTTCCAAGTTCTTTGGGTCCGGCTCTCAGCCGTCACAGCAGTACCAGTCTTCACAGCAGTACCAGTCTTCGCAGCAGTACCAGTCTTCACAGCAATACCAGCCTCCACAGCAACACCAGCAACCTCAACAGTCTGGTGGGTTCTCGTTGTCCTCGATGGCTTCTTCTTTGTTGGGAGGGAACAACAACTCCCATTCTGGTCAACAGCAGTACGGTTCTAATTCCTCTCAAGGTTACTACAGCCACGGTCAGAATCAAGGTCCTCCACCCAATCAGTCTTATCAGGGTCAGAATCAAGGTCCACCACCTAATCAGTCTTATCAGGGACAGAACCAGGGAGGCTCGAGTACTTTCTCTTCCTTAGCTTCAATGGCCGGTTCCTATCTGAGTGGTTCTCAAAAGCCTCAGGAACATCATGGGCAAGGTCATCAAGGCTTCCAAGGCCAGGGAAATCAAGGTTACCAAGGTGGACAAGGTTTTCAAGGTGGGAATGGCTTCCAAGGTAATCAGGGTTTCCAAAGCGGCCAAGGTAATCAAGATTTTTATGGTAACCAGGGCAATCAAGGAAACCAAAGGTATCAAGAAAACCAAGGTTACCACGGGAACCAAGGAAATCAAGGCTATCAAGGATATCAAGGGGAAGGTGGCCAAGGTTATCAAGGTAACCAAGGTGGCCAAGGGAACAACGGCAATTTCAAGTTCTCTGGTAACTTTGTGCCAGACAGATATTGAATTCCATATAACTCCATAGTGTTTGAATTTCACTAGATAGGAAGAATGTCAAAGTATATAGCTTCTATTAAAATACAACCAGTTGTGGAGGAAAGTCAAAATGTTTTCAATCAAAAATATGTTTAAAACTCAATTCATAAGGATTTTAAGCACCACTTTTCAATGGTAGAACGTTGCTTCTGAATTCTTCGTAGGTGTCATCAGTACCAACCATGTAAACGTTTCCAGCAGGTGTGTACTCGCACAGCAAGTATGTACCGTCATTTGCAGGACATTCGATGGCGGCACAGCCGACCTGAGTGGAAGAAGCCCAAACCAGTTGAGTGAAATGACCAACATCCTGACCGTTGTGAACAACACCAGTAATGTCATTGTAATCATAATCATTAATTTCTTCGTACCAATAGTCGACTAGGGCTTCTGGAGAAGAGTAAGTGCCGAAAGCAATGTTTTCACCTTGATTGTCTCTTGAAGAAGAGTGCAATAGGTTACCTGAACATGGGTCATAATCAGTGTTTTTCAAAGAGTTGGCGTAGGTGTAAGCCCAAGCAGAAAGATCATCGTTCCAGGTCAATGGTGGAGTGTTTTCATGTAGAGATCTTAATCTGTTGTGCTCATTCAAGATAATGGTGGCAGTAGCACTATCCAGGGTAGTGGTAGTACTTGTGCTAGATGTTGAGCTGGATGAAGTGGTACTAGAAGTAGTTGATGCTTCTGCGCTAGTTAAAACTGACGACTCGATAGAGGATGCGGCGGTGACGACTAAAGCCTGTCCAGCGGTCACAGGGTTTGGACTTGAGGAAAGTGATGGGATAAGAACTATACCTGCTTGAGCACTAGTGCTGACGACATTCGAAGAAGTAGAGTTTGAGTACTTGAAAGAGGAGCTAGCAGATGGTACACTGAATTGACTGGAAGAGCCAGTTTGGGGTCCAGAGCTTGAGAAACCTTGAGAAGTTGGGATGATACCACTGGATGGGGATTGACCAGATGGAGAGGTCGAAATAATCCCACTGGATGGAGACTGACCAGTTGGGGAGGTCGAGATAATCCCACTGGATGGGGATTGACCAGATGGAGAGGTCGAAATAATCCCACTGGATGGAGACTGACCAGTTGGAGAGGTCGAGATGATAGCGCCACTGGAACCTGACGAAGTAGCAGAGCTAGGACGATGAGACTTCGTAAATTCCTTGAAGGAGATAGTAGCATAGAAGTTTTCAGTGACAGTGGTTTGGGCGCCAGCCAAAGCGGCCAACAAGGACAGTGAAAGAGCGATTGATTTCATAGATAAAAAACGATTGGTTTAGTCAGCTGCCATAAGAGAGAGCAGAGGAATACACAAAGTTTCATAATTCTTGATAGAATATTCTTGCCTGCCATATATACCAAACCAAAAAAAACTGGTCTTTCTGAGGACAATCGTCCAAGAAGGCTTGCATAATCCACCAAACAATATCCGCTCAACACAGTCGCTAGTCCGTAAACACCAAAACTCAATCAATTGTTAAGGCTCGTTTATCTTGCAATTTGAAAACCGCTCGAGTAACCAAAAAGGAGACTCACCGCCTTTTTGTCTCATAGCGCCACTTCGCTGGTATCCTAGAGTAGCAAAGTAACTGTTATCCCGCAAGAGTGCGCTGCTGAAGGCTGAGCAAATTGTCGTTCAAATCGCATAACTCACATGGCTAAACTCATGCTTGTCGCTGGACATGGTCTTATTAAGAGGCTAGCGCTCGTTTAGGCGGGTGCCTGTCGTTGAGATGACCAAAACTGGAATGAGCTAACCTAAATGGGAAGACCCCTTCCTAAGGGGGGAATTTTTTATTCCATATACGGAACTGCATCGCCAAAACGGGTGCATGAGTATCGCAGGCAACAGGCACGCATGTCCGAAAAAGGTCACGGAGGCGAGTTTATTGAGCACAGCATAACTTTTTGGGACATAAAGTAAAAGGTTATCGAGAAGTCATAACCTCGAAAACCGGCGATCGTCGCTGGCAACCGGCACAGCTTTCCGCTTTGGGGCGGGCGTAACAAGGGCCTGGGTTGTTGGAGTTACAGATTGGTCGGCAAATCAACATCCGGTAACAGGTACACAACCTGCAGCCGACTTTATTGATTGTTTGGGTTCACTAGTGACCAACCGACCGTCTGAGTTACATCATCAGCTTGTCGTCATTCGTTCGTTATACAGTAACCCCTATCGTTACTCTTACGATACTTGGCCTTTAATTCAAATGTCTCGGCAATCGAGCTTGCATATACAGAGATGGGCTTCTCCGAATGTTGCTTGTTGGTTTCCGATACTCTTTGATTCAGTTATGAAGTTATAATCTTGAAACTTGTATGTTCTATGCGATTGTTTCAACTTGAAACTACAAGAGTGTGTCACGTGACGGGTTTTGAATGCATTGGTGTTTCGGATTGATGTCCTTTGAAACAGATGTTAAACCATGAGGCAAGAACACACTTGTTTAAATTGAATGGGAGTATAGCGTTTGGTTGATCCCAAAGATTTATCGTCTTAATGCATGATGCTAGTAATTCTGTTTGGTAGTGATTACCAGTTTTTTGGGCACTTTGGCATGGTTTACAGATTTATTAATCATAATTAATCCCATGAGCTCTCCTGCAGTTACAACTAGAACTCTTTATCCATCTTCTTACAGCCAGGACCCCTCTAGCTCTTCTACAAGCTCCGTGAGGGTCCCAACAACTATCACTCATCTGGTGACAAAGACATTGGCATCTGATATTCCTTCAAGTGTTCCATTGAATGATTTTAGTGCTGGATCAAGAACCACTTCCGCGACTACTCTTGGTCTGGCAATTGGTCTTCCGGTGGGACTTTTTTGTCTGGGTCTAGTGATATTTTTGTTTTATTTCTATTGGAAGGATACGAGAATCGATTTGGAAACACCCAAGATTGGGGCCGGAGGTACTTTTAAGCAGCCAGATGAAAAAGGTTGGCTCTCCAATATTTTATATGGTAGCGAAAATGTTGATGACAATGATAGCTATTTGAACGTGAAGCGGCTACCTTCGATGTCTTCAAGGATTCAGTATAAGATTTCGAAGCCAATTCCTCAGCACATATTAACACCAAAGGCTCCGATCTGCAAGGAACCAGCGCATTCTATGGAAGTTAGTGATGACGTCGATGCACTTTTGTATACGAAGCCTCCAAACATATATCACATAGACTCCAAGATGCCTTCAACAAACAGTCTCGGAGGTCAGCAGTCTTTGCCATCAGTACGGGCTGGTACATGCTCTGATAAGCCGATTCGGAAATGGAACTATCAGTCCCCGCTATCGAGATGGTTTCTCCGAAGTTCCACCTATTTGCAAGATGGTTTTGCGCTATCGGGTGCGATAAAGACACCTACTGTTCAATTGAAACAGTTGAAGATTTTATCACGGATCCACAAGGATTACGCAGATTCTTCACAGTTTCTCTTCGATGAAAAATCTCCAATCTTAGATAGCACTGGTGGATCGAGCGAATCTCCAGAAAGTGTGGAGCCCAGTGGTATGATAAATGATGTGAAAGTGCTGACACCTTCATCGGTGGTTTATGGCACTATTGATCCGCAGGTTTTTGAAGTCGGAGACGAAAGCTGGCCAAACGTCAGGCCTCTGGAGCTAAATCCAGTTCCCAGTAACATAAATAAAGCAGGAAAAAAGAGGAAAGGGAGACGTCATAGCAGGCTGCGAAAACACTTGGAGCAGATCTCAGATGTGAAACCATTACCAAATGTACCGAAATCAACGAAAGGGAGTGACGATAGACTTCGCGTGGGGTACGTTTACAAGATAATTCAAGATTATAACGCCAGGCTCGCCGATGAGATCCACATTAAAGTGGGTGATTATGCAAAAGTGCTTGCTACTCACACAGATGGCTGGTGCCTTGTTGAAAAATGTACAGCAGAGGACCAAAGTGGTTCACAAAGCCTACAAGAGAAAAGTGTTAATGATAAGGGGTATTTGAATGATGACAGAGGGATAATTCCAGGTGACTGTCTGGAGTAAAAAGAACAGAGGAATATAACTAATATTTATAATTTAAACTACACAAAGTTTGAGCTGATTTTAGCTAAAAACCTTGACAGGATTTTCGGCATAAGATTTCTCGCCAGGCTCAGCGGCTGGAGCACCGAATACTAGTTGAGCATGAATACTCCAAGTGACTGGGATTTCCTTTGGGAGGGCACCTTTAACATATCCATTATAATGTTGCAAATGAGAACCTAATCCCAGCTGGTGTAAGACAGTCCATGTGTGTATCTGAGCAGCACCAGAAGAGTGGTCAGCAAATTGTGGGAATGCAGCTGCGAAGGCAGCGAACTGCGCTTGTAGTTTTTCGGTAATCACATCATCGGTGAAGAAAATAATAGAGCCATAGGCTTCATCCCTAGCTGATTGAGGTCTTTTCTTACCAGCTTCACCAGGAATGTTCTTAACGACATGATCCCAAACGCTTTTGTGAGCCTCACCAGTCAAAATGATAGCACGATTAACCTGTGAATTGAAACTGGTTGGAGTTTCCTTGATGATAGTTTGAACCGCGCGTTGAATATCATTGATAGAAACACCAGCAGGCAATTCTGGTTTCAAGGCATAAGTAGTACGACGAGTGGCGATTGCCTTTAAGTAGTTATCAACAGTCATGATATAGGAATAGTAATTGTGATTGTAAAACTCTTGATTTAGTAAAACAATTTTAAGAGAATGCTATTGAAATGTATATCCAAGCTTCTTAATATATGTGTAACTCCAGAGTGATAAAATAGTTGTGGCACTATGAATTACTTAATTTTTAAAAAGTTGTTTACAATTAAGCAAATCTTGGCAGCTATTTAGCGCTTACTAAGTTAAAAATCTAAGAAAAATAAAGTAAATTGGGTGCGATTGAGTCATCGCTTAGTCAGTTGATCATAAGTGATGAACATCATTTCCTTCAGTGATTACAACTTTCAAAGGACAGTCAATAAAGGTTTGAATGAGATTTCTAGTCAGATATTAATTGATTTTCCTCAAGCTTACTAATTTTCGCGTAAAAATCACTGTTTGTTGATGACATTCTTTACTGAAAAATACGGAAATACTACTTTTACACACTTACATATCTATGTTGAGCAGAAATTTGAATTACATGATAAATGACGATTGAATGATGCGACAATAGAACTTTCATGGCTCAACACCAGAAATTTAGGATACGTTTCCAAAGTGGACCGTTTCTCAATTTTTCTTTAGTCTCTTCGTCCTCTTGCCTTAAGACGTCTTCGTCGAAGATTTGTCTGTGGTGATCTAGATCAATATCCTTTGCCCTGATAAATAACGTCCAGTCTTTCTTCCAAAACATATAGCCAACGTAAAAGGCAATCAACATCAACATGGCGAGATAGCTTTCGAAGAAACTCTGAGCATCTAGTTTATTCATACCAATTGGGGCCAGTCCGACCCAAAATTGAGCAATCAAGACCAAAAACATCATTCCGGCAGCGTAGTAAGATCCCCAAACGCCCAATTCTGACTTGAAACCGATTTCACCCAAGGATCTGCCTTGCACATGCATTGCTCTTCTGAATCTAATGTGTGACAGGCAAATTGCAGCCCAAGTAAAGATCTGGGACAAACCGGAGATGGCAAGCAACCAGGTAAACACGTCTTCTTCCTTTGAGGAGGCGGCACAGAACGCGATGACTGCGAACAATGCACCAATGACCATGGCTCTGGCGGGTCTACCTTCCCTGTCGATATAGTTGAAGAATTTTGGAGCATAACCCTGTTGGGACAACGATATCAGGATACGAGAGCTGGAGTAGAAAGCTGAGTTACCAACGGACAACACTGACAGAAGAATAACCGCGTTCACGAAATGTGGGACAACTCTAACACCATGAGAGGAAATAGCAATAACATAAGGGGAAGCCTTGGTCTTAGAACTATCGGACCCCATCAGTTGATCAGAGTTCCAAGGGACCAAAAACCCGACCATAATAATAGATCCCAAGAAAATAATAATAATTCTGTAGAGGATTTTTTTGGCGGCTGCTGGAATAGCCTTTCTTGGATTGGATTGTTCACTAGCAGTCAGAGCGATGAATTCGGAACCACCAAAGGCAAAAGCAGCAGTGACAAGAGTGGCCGCAACACCCTTGAAACGATCAATCGCTTTATCACCTCTGAAAGCGCCCGGATCGTGCCAGTATTTTCCACCGATGTATCCATCGTTACCAGCACCACCACAGTTAATAATAATACCTAGGATAAAGAAACCAGTTATCATAAGCACTTTACAACAATTGAAGAAGAATTCCGCCTCTGCGTAACCACGGGCACCAAACACGTTGATAACAATGATGAGGAAGTAGAAGATCACGACAAAAACATCTGGATTGACCTTTGTAGTCCAATATTTGATAGTCATAGAAGCGGTGACCAACTCCAATGGACACACGCATGCCCACTGTAACCAATAAACCCAAGCCACAGCGAACCCAAGCTTAGGACTGACCAAAAACGAAGGATAAGCATTGAACCCACCGACCAAATTACTGTAAGTGACAGCCATCTCACCGGCCGCCTGGATGATACAATAAATACAACTTCCCATAATGGCATATCCGATGGCCAAACCAGCGGGACCGGCATCGTTCAACGCCTTGGCGTTACCGACCAGTAAACCAGTACCAATACCAGTCCCAAGCGAGATCATCACCACATGGCGTGGCTTAATGCTTTTCTTTAAATGCTCCTCTTTCGTCTTCCCTTCCAATTCATCGACCGAACCACTGTCGCCGCTCTTCTTGTAATCACTAAGAGTAGCGGGAGAAACACAAGTCGTCAATTCATTTTCCAGATCCTCTGCTGCTGAATTGTGATTCGTTTGTCTTCTAAAACCATCGATAAAATTCACAAAAATATTGCCTTTTGCTGATCCATCATTACGACCCGTATTGCCATGTGGTTCCGACTCATTAGTACCCTGTGGCTCTCCACTAAAATATTCTACTTCATTTTCCAACTCTTGATTCGAAATAGCAGGTTGCTCAACCTTCTTGACATCCTGTAATTCATATGGAGGAATTATGTCCGCCTTGGAAGAACTTGAAGAGGGCATCGTACTGCAAACCTATTACGGTGCTTAGCAAAAGGCTGTTGTCTAAAAAGATGAAAGTTACGACTTTATATATAACGAGTAGTCAGCATTGACTAGCGGCAGGGCCATCTCTGCAGGTTTCTTCCACCGAACCCACTCACCCAAGTCCATGGAAGGCCCACAATCATGACGTTGATAGCATGATTTTTCACAATCCGACAAATTAGCTCCTAGTTAATCGTAGAGAGCCGAATGGATTGAGTCGTCGAAGCCTCGAGCGGCACCAGAGAAGGCCCGACTGGAAGGCACTCACATCGTTTCTTTTTCTCACCGTGGCAACGGGCCTCTTGGCGGTTTTCTTTTCTCCAAAAGTTTATCCGTGCGGCGTCGCCGGATTAATTATTTGATAATCCGAAGGGCTCATTTTTCCGAAAACAGCGGAAACTAACCCGGCCACAAATATAACACCGGGTAACATATTATCTCATTTTTTTCTTTCTTAGCTCCAGGGGAACAACTATCGCCATTTGACGCCACCTAATGCAACAAGATCGATTGATTATACTCAAACTACCCTCTTGAAAACTCCTAACAACCCCAATTCTACTTCATTATCAAAACTTTAGATGTCCGAGAGCCCAGCGGAGACAAAACCGGATGCTCAATCCGAAGTTAAACCAGAAACTCACATTAATTTGAAAGTTTCGGACGGATCGTCCGAAATCTTCTTCAAGATTAAGCGCACAACTCCCCTCAGGAGACTCATGGACGCGTTTGCCAAGAGACAGGGCCGTGAAATGGACTCGCTGAGGTTCTTGTACGACGGGCTCAGAATACAGCCTGACCAAACGCCCGATGACTTGGATATGGAGGACAACGATATCATTGAAGCCCACAGAGAACAGATCGGCGGCTATTAGCTAAGTAATACTACCAGTTTATACCCTTATTGAAAAGCGTCACGTGACTTTTGACTTTTTTTGGCGCCTTTGCCTATTTGGGCGGCACGCGTAAAGCCAGAGAGAAGGCTGACGCGTCCTGTGCATTCTCGACTGCTGGAAAAGTTTTGGTGTATATATAAGAGTATCGGGCCCATTGGGTGAATTGCAAGTGCAATAATTAGTAGTAAAAGATAGGATGGCCGCTATGAGCAACAGGAGCGTACCCACCGTTAAGGGGAACAAGATTGGGCCTTGGAAATTGGGCGAAACGCTCGGTTTGGGGAGTACTGGTAAAGTGCAATTGGCGTATGATGAGTCCACGAATCAACAAGCTGCTATTAAAGTCATATCGAAGGCCATTTTCAACGTCAAGGGCTCAGTGAAGGATAGTTCTGTAGCTGCTTCTACACCAGATTCTTTGCCCTATGGGATCGAGAGAGAAATTATTATTATGAAATTACTAAATCATCCTAATGTGCTGAGGTTGTACGACGTTTGGGAGACTAATTCAAATCTTTATATGGTATTAGAGTATGCGCAAAAGGGTGAATTGTTCAATCTGCTTGTGGAACGCGGACCTTTGCCTGAAAAGGAGGCTATACGATTCTTTCGACAAATTGTGATCGGTATCTCTTACTGTCATGCGCTCGGGATAGTACATCGTGATTTGAAGCCTGAGAACTTGTTGCTTGATCATAAATTCAATATAAAGATCGCGGATTTTGGGATGGCAGCTTTAGAGACAGAAGATAAATTGCTTGAAACCTCGTGCGGTTCTCCACATTACGCTGCACCTGAGATCGTCTCGGGGATTCCTTATCATGGTTTTGCTAGTGATGTGTGGTCCTGTGGTGTTATTCTATTCGCTCTGCTTACTGGTAGGTTACCTTTTGATGACGAGGACGGTAATATTAGAAATTTGCTATTACAAGTGCAAAGCGGGAGATATGAAATGCCAGGTGATGATGAAATTTCGCCAGATGCACAGGACCTAATAGCCAGAATCTTGACTGTAGACCCTGAGCAAAGAATCAAGGCTAGAGATATCCTAAAACATCCGCTGTTACAAAAATACCCAAGTATCAATGACTCAAAGAGTATTAGGAATCTGCCACGTGAAGATACATATTTACATCCACTGTCTGAAGGTGAGTCTGCAGAGATAGACGAAAATATCTTGCAAAATTTGGTGGTTCTATGGCACGGAAGAGAACAACTTGAAATCATCAACAAGTTAAGAGAACCGGGCGCAAACGCTGAAAAGACGCTGTATGCGCTATTGGACAGATTTAAAAGTGATACAGAAAACGATAGCGTGAAACATCCACAGTCGAAAAAGAGAGTATCGCAAATTAACCCTGTTCGACAACCAACCACTAAGAAAGCTCCTTCGAAGCCTCAGACAAACGCATCGCCAAAGAGACGCAATCGCACTTCAATGATAAGCGTTTCTTCTTCACACAAGAGACCCGTGTCATTCAACAAATTATCAAATGTTGTGAGTCCCGGAAGCGTTCCTTCAAGCAACTCAAATACCCCATCCAAGAGAGTCTCCGTCAATCTATCCTCGAACAAGAGACTGTCAGCTGTATATACCAATAGTGGATCACCCACACCTGCTTCTCGTCATAAAAGAGTCTCGATAGTAGACTTGGAAAGAGAAAGAGAAAATGATACCCCACCTGTCCCAATAGAGATGTTGAAAGATTACAGTAGTACCGCTAAGCAAAAGAGATTGTCAAGGAATAACATGAGACTCTCTTTTAAGCCTTCTAACAAACGAGGCTCTATCACTACCAAATTAATCTCCACATACGCTAAATTGTCCGAGGATGATGACTGGGAATACATAGAGAAGGAGACAAAAAGGACCAGCTCTGACTTTGCAACTTTGTGTGATCAAATCTTTGAGCATGAAAAGTTCGAACAAATAAGAAGGGAAAAGGAAGAGTTGGAAAGAAAAGTTAGAGAGACAAAGGAGCGTGAAGAAAGGGAAAGAAGAGAAAAAGAGATAGAGGAAAAAAGGAAGATCCAGGAGAAGCAGGACTTGGAGAGAAGGCAGCTGGAGATCCAAAGGCAAATGGATGAAGAAGTAGCCAATCTCGGGAAGGAGCTTCAGGGTGGAATGAACGCAGATCAAGATGCCGATGAAGGGGATGAACATGGGGCAGTGAACGGTAGATCGGTTTCGGAACCCCTGCAGAAAAAATCCGCAGATCCTATGGCCGATTTGCAGGCAAATATCGACGATCTGTTGCGTCAAAGAACTTTTTCTTTGCAAACAAGGCCAGTTTCCAGACTGGATCCCGGTGTATTTAGTTCTGACTCGAGCGAAAAAGATCAATATACTGGTTCGGAGGATAGGGCTAAGTTGAACAATGACAAGATTATCTTGGAAACAATTAGACGATCTAAATTCTTGGGTTCATCATTTGATATCAACAAAGAGTTGAAGCGAGCCGCTGACAACGAGGCTAAGAAACAAAGGCAGTCGAAAGCGACATCGGATAGAATCATTTCGACTACGAATGATGAATATGAGACTCAAATTCTTCCAAAAAATGCTACAGCTTCTGCACCTTTGAAAGACCACAATCATCAAGCGGAACCAAGAAAGATTTCTGATATCAAGGTCCCACAGTTCACTAGAAAATCTCGCCAGTTTGGCGATTCAAACAAACGGCTCTCTGTGTTGTCAATGTATTCTTCGAAACAATCTTACACCAATTTGGCAGATCTGTTGAATGAAGAGGCATCCAATGCCAAAGGGAATAGGGATTCACCAAACGATCAAAGCGGTCATGAGCCCGAGTTTTTGTTTGAGAACGTACAAGAGGATGGTGAGGTTACTGGTGATAGTTCTCATGATGGGCGTCTTTACGAAGTTCCTGAAGATTCTAACATGACGAAGGAAAAATTGAAACTGAACTTTGCCGATAGATTCAAAACCTCTAACGGAGAGGACCGCACCGCGGAAGACAAGAACGTAAGGTTGCCAACATTACCACCTCTGGACGGCAAGGAGGCTAAAGGTCTAGGGATTTACCAGTCATCTAGTGAGTCTTTGCCAGAACCTGCTCAGCATAATGTTAAATCCATGATTCAAAATGATGAGAACCAGCCAAGTGAAACCGCGGAGGTGTTATCAATAAAAGAAGATAATGCGCAAGTAGAGAGGCAACAAGAAGCTCCATTGAATGCCTCGATACCGAAACACAGAACAGATGGTGCGCAAAAGTCTGAGAGAATGCCTTCAAAAGAAGGGTCAGAGAAGAAGAGAAATACTTCCTTCTTCAGAAAGTTCTCCAAATCATCAAACGAAAAGACAAATGGGGAATTCGATGCAGAGTTATACGCCAGCGTCGCCGCTAAGCAATTGTTCAACGGATTACAAAACTTATTACAAGGTTGGAAAAAGTATGGCCTCAAAGGTGTCAAATCGATGCCTGACAAATTGACGCTGACGGGGAAACTCTCGAGTGAAAACATTCTATCTCTAAGATCCACCTTGTTTGAGATGGTTGTTTGGTCTCGTGGAAAAGGAAGTATTGTAGGATTCAGAAAGAAAAGTGGTTCTACTAAGACTCTAAAAAGATTGGTGAGCGAGATTGAGAAAGTTCTGTTAAAGGAAAGAGTTCTGACAAAAGAGAGCTCCTAAACTTAAATTTGAAGCTCATTGCATTTTCATGTAACTTTTAGAAAGCAAGGTTATGTAAAGTCATGTTGTATTATTAGATAAGCGACGGTTGCTGCGTGGTCGATGAGACTTCAACAGTAGTGGCAATATCCTTTGGAGTTACCTTCGAAAGCTAAAATAGTCATTGATGATTACTCGCTAAAATTAATTAGCGATATATATTTTATATTTTGCATCCTAATAATGCTTTTCAGAACTGAAAAACATACATTATTTATTTTATCAACGTCAATGCTCATAGTATTTCTAGTTTATAATTTTCCAAGGATCAAAATGTTAAGTTGGTAAGGCATACCACAGTGTCAATATTGCCGCTGTTCACAACACTCGAAACAACGAAAGTAAGGAAGAAACGGCGCCCTTGTTCCTGATATCGGCCACAATAGTTTCCAGGCTATTAAGCTGAAAGGAACTGAGAGAGGTAATAAAGAAGCTACAACCCTTTGCGGAGCCTTTCACATTTTTTGATTAAACCAAAACAGGATGACCAGGGCAACAAGCTAAATATTGTCCAGTGCGCTCAATCTGTGTTCACGATTATACCCTCCATGAACTTTGCCACATTTTATTGAGGATGAATGGAGTGGTAAGGTGATGTTACTTGCAGTAGACCTACATTAGTCTATCGTAAATTTGTCGCTCACTCTAACAGGACTGACTATAAGATAGATAAATAGTCACGAAGTCTATAAGGATTCAGTCTTGTTTACGTGACTACAAATCACAAACCGAAGTCAACATCTTGTTCCGGTTGTTTGTAACGGCATGAGAATAACACTTATTCGTCACAATGATATAATTCTACATTAACGAATCTAGATCTATCAGTTGTGGTATTTCAAAATGATGAGAGTAGCTTATTTCATGATCTCACCATTGCGTTTTAATGACGTTCTTGATACTCGTTCAAGCTGTGTGATAGTTAGCTCCTCGTGGTATGTTTTTAATGAAGCTTCAATACTTTTGTAATAATACGGATGGTATTTAGTATTCATACTTAATCTGTGGTCCCCCCCATCTCTGGGACGGGATTAGATAGACTTCGATAGCTATTTCATAGGTCTTTATATAGGCCTTCGGATCTATGGCCGTAGCCTCAACTATGAGGGTCCTTCCTATTTCCGTGGGCCTCAATATGATAGTTGATCCACTCATTGGTATGTCTTGATCATACTATCACATCTTCCCTCTCCTAATGGTCAATTACTGGTTGTTCGAAATGGGTTAACGCCCTCAGGTTTTGTAATAATGAGTTTAGTCGTTCGGGTGCCAGTCGTTTGATTTCTGTTTCTTTGAACTCGACAGTTATTTGTGGGTCCACGTACTGGAGCTTACAGTGGTATATGTGATCTTCCGGATCATAGCCTACTATTGCTGTGATGTCTTGCATTTTCTGAGGCGCGCAAAACCTGTGATTGGTGGCTGTTCGTAGAACGTCCCTTCTCGTATGATGAACTTTTTCAGCCACTTAACGTTGAAAACTCGATGCTTCTTAGATGTTATTGGTAAGTCCAATTCATATGCGTTCTCGTTGATTTTCTTGATCACTGAAAATGGGCCTACGAAGAAGGGCTGAGCCTTCCAATAGCGTCCTGTGTTATGGTACGCATCTCTATGCAGGAGGACGAGCTCACCTATTTTAAAACCAATTTTCTTCCTCCCTCTGTTGTGATTCGCCTCTTGTCGCTGTTGCGCGATTGCCAGTGCGTCTTTGGCTAGGGTAGTAATAGTTTTCAAGTGTCTGGTCAGTGCCACTGCTCCGAAGGATCTGGCTGAGATTTCGGTTTCAGTATTTATGGTGGGTTCCATGGGGATATAGCCGCAGTCTACTTCGAAGGGGGTCAATCTGGAGGATTGGGATGGTGTGGAGTTGTACACATATTCGATCTGAGGTAGCAGTACATCCCATAGTCCGTGGTCGGCGTTGGTATATGTTCGCAGTAAACGGTTGAGGGTCTGAATCGAGCGCTCAGACTGACCGTCAGTCTGAGGGTGATTAGATGATGACATCGTGAGCTTGATCCCAAGACGGTCTGTAAATTCACGAAAGAGTTTGGCCGTTAGACGTGTGTCTCGATCGGATGTGATCGTTTTTGGGAACCCATGATAGGCGAAAATAAACCGGTACAGTAGGTCGATTACTCCTCGGGCATCTAGTGTCTTGGCACATGGGATAAGGTGGGCTCTTTTAGAGAATCGGCACACTACTATAAGGATAATGTCGTGACCGGATTGCGTTGTTGGTAAGTCCGTGGCAAAGTCCATCGATATGTCTAACCATCTGCCTTTGGGAACTGGCAGTGGCAGCAGCAAGCCTTGTGACTGGTGAGATGAGTTCTTCATGATTTGGCATTGCATGCAGCTCTTGACATATTTCCTGATGGACGCCATCATTCTCGGCCAGTAAAACTTGTTCGCTATCTTTTGATAGGTAATCGTTTCTCCATAATGTCCACCAAATAGTCCGTGGTCATGGTATACCGCTAAAACTTCATTTTGCCTGTGGTGAGGGACGCACAATCGTCCTTCGTAGTATAAAGTACCTCTTTCAATCCCATACTTGGCTGTACTTTGTGGAGACCTTCTTAGGCGTATCACTCGACGCTGTATTTCTTTTGGCAGAGAGTCGAAGTGAGAGCTGTTTCCTCCTAGAGCAAATCGAACGGCTGCTAGGTCGACATCGTTCTTAATGTCCGCACTCCATGTTGATGGGTCCAAGGTAGGGATTGTAGCTAGACTGCTGATGGGTACATTTCTAGACAACGTATCAGCTACAACATTATCAGGGCCTTTGAGGTATTCTAGATCAATTTCATATTCGGCTAATTCGTCTAGCCATCTCGCTAGTCGAATCGAAGGCTCAGTTTTATTTTTCAGCGCTAGCAAGGATATATGGTCCGTTCTTAGTGTAAATCGCTTTCCGTGGAGCAAGTATTTGAAATGACGTAAACTTTCAATGATACCTAACAATTCCAGTTCACCGGCTGGGTAGTTGTTCTGTGCTCCTTGCAAGGATTTCGAGAAATAGCCTACAACGCCGACGACTTTCTTGCCCTCCATTTGTTCTAACACAGCTCCTAGTCCTGATTTACTAGCATCGGTAGTGAGTCGGTACGAATGTTCGGTGCAGAATGGGACAAGCAAAGGGGCTGCAACCAACAGTCTCTTCAACTCATTAAAGGCGTTTGTCTGCAATGTAGTCCATGGCGTTTTCTTAGCTGCATAGTCAATTAACGGGTGAGCGATTGTCGAACAATGCGGTATGAATCTTCGGTAGTAGTTAATCATACCGAGAAAACGTTGTGCATCTTTTATTGACTTGCACGGTGGTATAGCATGAATGGCGTCACACTTACCTTTTATTGGCCGGATACAATGTTCGGAGATGTGGTAGCCTAGAAATTCCACTTCGGTTTGTAAGAATTGACATTTCTTTTCCTTAGCGATGAGTTGGTGTTCTTGGAGGCGTCCTAAAACTGTGTTTAAATGTTCAATGTGTTGTTTTTCAGATGTTGATATCACTAGAATATCATCAAGGTAAACCAGGACGAATGGCAAATCGCGGAATATGTCTGCCATATATCGTGAGAAAGTTGACGGGGCATTGACTAGCCCGAAAGGCATCACTCGATACTGGTATTTGCCATTGTGGGTCGTGAAAGCTGTCTTGGGTACATCTTCTGGCTTTACCGGAATTTGATGATATCCTGAGTGGAGGTCTAGTGTTGAGAATATGGAAGCCTTTCCGATCTTTGCAAGTAAGACCTCAATTCTTGGGAGTGGGAAGGGGTCTTTGATGGTGGCTTCGTTGAGAACCCGATAATCAACGCACAGGCGGAAGGAGCCGTCTTTTTTCTTCACCAGCACCACAGGGGAGCTGTAAGGGCTCTTTGATGGTTCTATGAAGCCTTTTTCAAGTAAGTCATTCACTATGGTCACTATCTGGTCCTCCTCCTTAGGCGTTCTCCTATATGGAGGTATACAGGGTATTCTAGCATCTGCTTTCAGGTCGATCTCATGGGAGACCTCTTTCATTTCAAGCGCGGTCCGTGGCAGATCGTTTCTGACTGTGTGCCTGTATTTCGCTTGCAAGGATGGCGGTAATCGGTGGAACGAACTTGCGTCGTGGTGGTTCGGTGTTTGGGCGTCGATTGCTTCAACACGGATGATATAGCCGTTGAGGCTTCGATGGTCCTTCTTCCGCGTTTTAAGCACTTGTCGGTCGTCCTCGGTGTAGATTAAGTCAATGGGTAGGGAACTTTCATGGTTTAGTTGAGGTAGTTTGGGTTGACCAAGCTTCTGTGATTTCTCTGGTGTCCGTGTGGGCTTGGATTTCCAGAATCTCTGTGGTTTCGTTGGTTTCATTGGTGTCTTTGGGTCCGTGGTCTTGGTATCTGTGGTTGGGCTCATCTTGTCTGGCAGTCCTAGCTCCGGGTACAAATCGAGAATTGGGTTCCCGATGATAATATCGGTGTGTAGTTGGTCGCCGACGTAGACTGGTACGTCATAGCGTTTCACATTATGGAAGAACGTGAATACAGCTGCCTGAGTGCAGGGTATGCCTTGGGCGTTCGTGGTTGCACCCCTGATTGTGACCGGGTCTGTATCGTAAGTCTGTAATCTTAATGTTTTGGCGCGGACTGACGAGATCAGTGAAGTGGCAGCACCGGTATCTAGAAGTAACCGTATAGGGTTTCCCTCATGAATAGTCTCGATTTCCTTACGATTTCCAATTAGTGGTGCTAAGTGGGCTTTCGTGTTTGTCAATTTTTTTGATTTTGTAATTTTCAATGGCTGAACTAATGTACAATTGATTTCTGGGGAATCAGGGAGAACTCGCATTTGGGCACTGATTGGCCCTATGTTGGCCTGCTCTACATCTGAAGCAGATCCCGAGTTTCATCAAAAGTTGGCGCTCTTGAGAGGATAGTTTTTGTCTGCGGGGATTCTTGAGGTCTTTGTAGATAGCATCGACCTCGATGGGTTCTGTCTGTATGGAATCAACTTCCATTGGTTCGTATGAACTCGCTCCATATGGTAAGGTTGAGGTACGTGTCGTTTGCTTGAACGAGTTAGGTGTTTCTGCCATGTTTGTAGCTATATTCATTGCGTCCTCAAGGGTCTCGGGTTGAAAGGTCCGGACCATCCTTTTAAGCTCTGGTTTGAGGCCATTCACGTACTTGTTCAATCTGGTTCTTTCGTTGAATAAGTCTGTAGGGAGTGCGGAGGCTAACTCCC
The DNA here is from genome assembly GCF_000243375.1 of Torulaspora delbrueckii. Lineage (NCBI taxonomy): Eukaryota > Fungi > Ascomycota > Saccharomycetes > Saccharomycetales > Saccharomycetaceae > Torulaspora > Torulaspora delbrueckii. Next base: position 1,186,183 of record NC_016503.1, on the reverse strand, counting down.
CGAATTCTTGATTGTAGGTGATCAGGGATGATGTTTGGCAACAGTTGAACATCCTATCCATGACATCGTCGATGGCATTGCTGTTGTAGTACTTACGTTGAAAGCGTACCAGAAATTCATTGAACGTTGAGTTGCGGGTGCCACTTCGAGTAAGTGCGAAATACCATTGAGCGGCTTCGCCTTCTAGGAAATCCGAGAAGTAGGTTATCTTGTCGAGATCGTCCTGGAAGTTAAAACGAAACATATGATTCTCCATTCTGGCAAGGAATGATGCAACTTTTAAGGCATCTCTTCGATAGCTATTTCATAAGTCTTTATATAGGCCTTCGGATCTATGGCCGTAGCCTCAACTATGAGGGTCCTTCCTATTTCCGTGGGCCTCAATATGATAGTTGATCCACTCATTGGTATGTCTTGATCATACTATCTTAACTTTCAACATTTAAGTGGTTGTTTGGCCGAGCGGTCTAAGGCGCCTGATTCAAGAATCCTCAGTTCGATTCTTGTGTGTAGCAACACTACGCATCACGGAATTCTCAGGTATCGTAAGATGCAAGAGTTCGAATCTCTTAGCAACCATTATTTTTTTCAAAAATCAGCTATCCACTTTGGTTAAATTCCCTACATGCCATATACGTCCTTCTATACTTCCTTTTAACCCTTTGAGATTAATATCTAACTCTTTCTGGAAGAACTTGTTCTTGAATTGGCTCTCGATAGGTTCGGATATGTTACAAACTATTCTTTTAATTGTCGTCCTACTGCAAATTCGAGAGGCACTGAGTACACCCACTGGAGCAAGTGAAGGTATCGAACAAGTTCTGCTTTTTGATGTATCAAGTGCTGAAAACCCCAAAGGGAGACGAATAATATCGATCAATGGTCACCAAGATACTTATGGACCGACAATTAGAGCTAAGATAGGTGACACAATCAAGTTAAATTTGAAAAATTCAATATGTTCACCAGCAGAGATACAACTGAGCGAGACAGATTCTCTTTGGAAGGATTACTGTGACACAGCACTTCATTTCCATGGGCTGGCTCCTATAGGGAATGTGAATGATGGTGTTCCAGAGTTAATACAAGCGGGCATCAAAACAGGCGAGAATTATTGGTACAACTTTACGATTCCAGAGAATGCTTGCGGAACCTTTTGGTATCACTCACACTCCACCGTGCAATATGGGGATGGACTTCGTGGTACTATAATTGTGGATTGCCCCGAGTTTATGTCGCTGACCAATGATATATTGCAAAGCTTGAATAGCAAGGCGGAAATTGAAGCAGGTCCCCTGGCGTTGATAGAGGGTCAATCAATAGCAACGGGAGATACAGTACAGGAACAAGTGATAGCGTTATCCGACTGGTACAATGATTCTGATCTAGATGTCCTGCATGACAAAGTGATGACTTACGATGGGACTACGGACCCACGCATAGACGGGTCCTTAATCAATGGCTCACAAGATGACAACCTCGAATTCGTCCTTGGTAAGGATACACAAGTGCTGGTACTGCGGATTATCAACACTGGAATGTCCGGGACCCAGGTCTTGAACTTAGCCGGGCACCAGCTAGTTATCATGGAGACTGATGGCATACTTGTTAAGCCTTATGTTGTAGAGACTCTCAGTATGGCAGTTGGACAAAGGGTCACTGTAGTTGTGAAGCTGAATGACGATGTAAAAAGTGGCAAATCTGCGCTTAAGCTGACAAACGGCTGCAACAAGATGATGGGCTACATTGAAAAGACAGCATGGTTTGTCAAGGAAGGAGGCCAAAATATCAGAGACGAGAATCATACGAAAATAAAGAATCTGCCGGGGCTGAATAAGAACGAAATGTATCAACAGTTAGAGCCCACGGACAGCAGTGGGATTCACGGCCTTTGGGATAACGCAGCTGTGCAACGAATCGAACTGGACTATGCCTACCATTCTGACGAGGCAACAGTCAACGAGTACGGTACTGGGATGTACAAAGTGAATGGCAAGACGTTCGGCGAATTTTTCGAGCACCCAATCAAGCTGAAAGGCGGCCAAATAGCAGAGGTTGTCATCAACTCCATCGACCACATGAGGCACCCATGGCACTTACACGGGCAGCCATTCCAAGTAGTTTCAATAGGTGAGGGACATGAGGGCCCACTCCGGGCCGAATCCCCCGACAACAGCGCTAGTCGCAAGTACAAGAAGGATATACAATACTGGCAAGAAAATCGACAAACCCCAATGACTAGAGACAGCATTAACATTCCAGGCAGCTCATATGCAGCTCTTAGAATCAAAGCTGATTTGCCTGGGTTATGGCTCCTCCACTGTCATATCGACTGGCATATAGCGAAAGGTCTTGGTGTTGTCTTAGAAGTTGCGCCACAGCTCGACGAAGAAAGGCCTGTTTCGACTCCAACCGAGGCAGCAGCACCAATTGAGCATCAGGAACCTCCCAGACATCGTATCAGAGTCCTGATCATTTACTTCCTCATCATGTTGGCCATCAATGGCGCTCTATACTGGTTACTGATGTAAGTCACGTGATCAAATCTAATCATCTCAAAGTGCCGTCCCCACGAAAAGTTTGTCGGGGGAGGAGAGGCAGGGGCAAGTAACGAAGGGAAGAGAGAAAGGTTCACAAGGGGCTTTAGAACTATAAGTACCAAGAGGGTCCCTGAAACTATTCTTTGATGGCTATTATTGACATTTGAAGGGATATCTAGGGCTAGTTTTGTAAGAGCACTTTTGAAACTTGTGAAATATAAGAGACTGGCAAAGATAGAAAAGATAGAACAGTTTGCGGTTTGTCGGGTTGATAGAGACGATTTTCAGGATAAAAATTATAGAGACTCTTACCCATTCACTATCAGAGGTTTAGTCATGACGGCCGAGTTACCTTCCATTAATAGCACCACCAGTATATCGGATAATGTGGATTTGCGGAACTACTACGATAATTTGTTGTTTAAGAATAATAGTGGAAAATCTTTGACGGATTTACCGAGGAAAGCTGCTGCTGCTCATGGTAAGAATGCACATGCTCTGAGCAATGAAGTGACTCCGAGTAATAGAGAGCGCGAGTCGAGTAAAGAGGAGAAGAAAGTTGATTTTATTACAGGGTTTGATAATCCACATCCTCTTCGTACTGCAGCGTCACATAGACTGCCTTTCAATTCATTTCAGATGACTCCATCAAACTCTGAACCTATACCTCCTACTGCAAGCCAATCTGCAGCTCAGTCGCAGAACCCATTCCATTCCCAACAACAGACAATTTTTAATATGACCAACCCGATGCCTATGATGTTCCAGGGCAACGAATCTGCTAATGTTCCGCAGTTTGCGTTTGATTTTGATAGAAATAACGACTACTATTCCGGCAATTTGGCACATAATTTCAACTCGAACTCCATGTTGTCGCCTTTGAGTTCTTCAGAGGCACCATTTTACGAAAATCAACTACAGCATCAACCGCTACTTCAACAAAGCCATTTACACTCACAGGAGCCACTTTCTGGTGCCAGAAGATCATCATATATCTCGGACACATTGATTCACGGCCATGTGGGATCCCTACCTGAACCTCAGGCCGTTGGTGCTTTCAATAACCAAGGAAGAAAACAGACTACTTTCTTGTCTGCTCAAATGGCTCCACCAACTACCGCACCTGCAGCTCCGTACAATAATATGGCTCCGCAAAACCATTCACAGCGTAGAAACACCCAACCTGTCATTGCAATGGGAGCTCCTTCTACAGCCCCATACAATCAGACTCAAGGTGTCAACAACGGGATGCGGAATGGTTATCTGGATTACTCGAAGCAGCAACAACAGCAACAACAGCAACAACAGCAACAACAACACCAACCAAAACAGCAATCCAAGGATGGGGAGGTTATGTTGGAGAACGGTTTAGTACTTTTGAATGCACATCAAATTGTCTCTTCGGCGGATTTACAAGCACTTTACGCAGATTGCGGGTCAAACTATTTTTCTAGTCCACTTGTGTTTGAGTTCACAGACCATATCAAATCGATGCTCTCATCAGATGATACTCGCGACGACAAGAAGAGTCGAGCCATTTCGAAATTCTTGGCATTCTTAAAAAGTTGTAATTTGAACTACAACCCACAGTCGGATGCGTTCACTTCGGAGAAGCAATTTTCAAAGAGTCCCATCGAGAGAAAGTCTGGTTTAGTGGATGACGGAAACCATGGGAAGTCTTCAGAGAAGAGATCCAGCTCTACCTCGTCATACCTACACTATAAACCACTCGTTCTTGTGGCATTAAAGAACGGTAAACTGGAACTTCTATCAACCCCACAAAATACCAATCTCTTGATGAAAAGGGGTGATTTGGTGATTATCGATGGTGATCGTGGTAAAGACCTGGCTCTTGTGGTAGAGCCTACAGTCGATCTGGATTTGGCCCTTTTTGTTAATTTCTTGAAGAAGAAAATACACTTTGACTCGCTCATCACCAGCAAATCTCAGCACCATGTCAACAGCACTTTTGTTCAGGCACTGATAGACTCTACGCGTGGTCAAAACGAAGAACTTAACTCGAAACTGTATGACGTGATAGAATTAACTCAATTGATTGTTCCCTCGAAACAGGTACTCAGATTCGCAACACCCTGGGAGGTCACAACCAATTTGCACAACAAGTTCCAGGATGAACTGAAAGCATTGCACATTGCCCAACTCAAATTGAGATCATTAAACAGCGGGTTCACCCACCATCACCACCACAATGGATCCAACAGTCACTCGAACGGCATGCCACCTGCTTCGGGCGGATACTCGCGCCCACAACTAAACATCAAGATTCTCAATGCAGAGTTCCAATTCGACCGTAAGAAGCTCACTTTTTATTACGTGTGTGAAGAGCGTAACGATTTCCGTGAGCTCATCAAAGAACTTTTCAAATTCTACAAGACGAGAATCTGGCTCTGTGCGATTCCAAATAACCTTGGGATCGATTCTAAATACTACGATTCTCAACGTAAAGAACTCAAGATGTACCAAGAAATGATGCAGCACTACGCCGTGGACGATCTTTCGGACGCCAATGCGCAACAGGGCGGTGGGTTCATCATCGCCCCCGCGCTGAACATGATCGAACTGGACAATTTCCAAATAGGCGTCTACCGCGAGCTGGTTAACGAACTGTTTGACTGATCACATCATATAGATATACATAGTTTAATTATTCTTCGAATATTCTTCTACCTGAGCATTAGTATAGCTACCTATTTAATCATTTAGTTTCTGCATAGAAGAAATTGACAGAGACAGGTTCTAACTTGTTCTCCGTAGCCCAGCGGTGTACACCCGTAGCAGGTTCACCAAAACCCCAGTTAGGTCTATCCTTGATAGTAGTGAATTGTTTACCTGTAACACCATCTGGCTGCTTATATAACACAAACACATAGCGGTGTTTCCCGGTGCCCTTTGGAGGAGCAGGACCTTGGTACTGTTGCAAGACAGTACCGTTTTTTAGCTCTGCGCTTACAAATTGAGGTTCACTAACGTGAGAAGCAGAAGAAGTAGCTGAATGGTCGAGAACTTTCAGATCTGCTTCAACATAATGACAGTACTCGGACCATTTCTTGTCGGTTCTAGATGGAGCGTCAGGGTCCGTCACTACTAGAGTGAACAAATCTTTATCATGAACCTTTGGCGATTTTTCCTCTGGGTTCAAAGTGAACTGAATTACTGGTTTTAGCTGTGTCTTCTCGACAGAAAGGGTGTTCCCCATAGCGACTGGGGCATCTTTAGAATATTCTGCAGCCAAGACACCCCAAGCTTTGAATTGAGGGTCGTGAAGCACATCTTTTAGAATATCATGTTGAGAGAGGGCCTCTGAAGTGGCCTGGGTGAAACTGTAAGCGTTCATTATATCGAATTTGTGGAGATATTGAAGAAATCTAGTCAATTGATAGATTTGTAAGGGGGGTGTGCTCTTATATAATATTACTGATCCTTGAGCGCAAATCGCAACGCGAGTTGAGCCTCACGCACCGAGCACCTGAACGACCAAGAGAAGGCCTACAGGGTTGGGAATTGGTCCCACTGAACTTAAATAACGGATTAGATCAAGAAGTAAATGCTAGTCAAATGTAGTGAAAGGTTGTTTTGTTTGACTTAGAAGTGTTGGTATAAGAGGACGAAATCACGTGACTAGCGGCGCTATCAACTGGCTATTTAACAGTACTGTATCATAAGAATGGAAGTAGAACCATGATATTCTAAGTGGATGAAGGAAGCCAGTGGCAGCATGTCTTGCTGCCACAAGAGCAATTTTTACACAGAGATTATGACCTGAATTTACAAGCTAGATTTCAGAAAGCCAAAAAACTAACAAACTTCAAGTGCTTCAACGAGACCCAACGCCAGATTCATCCAGTATGATATATACAAATAGTATACTATGGTCCATTGAACAATCGATCGAATAATGAACCAGTCAGCTACTACTCGACAATCGGTTCCTTCTTGTTATATCCGTTATAGGTCCGTTTGGTCGTATGACATGATACAGAACTTCAAGGGGCGGTTGCCGCCGATAAGACGAAGAGACTTGGCGGTTACAACTCACGACTACTACGATTGAAACGATCTGGAAACCATTGTTAATAGAGAGCGGTTACTTCAAGGCGTTATGTGGTGAATTTAACGATGGCGGTCAGTAAGAAATTTGGGTTGGCTTAAATTGAGTGCGTCTGATCACGTGATCGAAACAAGTCGGAGTTATAGATTGACTCGAAAAATCTATAACTCCGACTGTGGCTGGAGGGCACGTGACCAGAGTATTCCTTCTCATCTCAACAATCCACTATCAACCACAGTTTCACGTATTCACATGCCTATGGTAAACGAAGCCTACAGTAGAGTTTACATTTGTGAAAAGTTTGCACGTTCCACGTTGCATTATGGTCTGGACAAGCGTATATATATAGCTTGATATCCCAGTAGTAGCCCAGTTTGACCTTTTTTAGTGGTTTTTCGTTTCATAACCGTATCTCCTTGATAGAACAAAATGGCTGGTACATTCCTTTTCACTTCTGAATCCGTCGGTGAAGGTCACCCAGATAAGATCTGTGACCAAGTTTCCGATGCTATCCTTGATGCCTGTTTGGCTGAGGACCCATTGTCCAAGGTTGCTTGTGAAACTGCTGCCAAGACCGGTATGATCATGGTCTTCGGTGAAATCACCACCAGAGCTAACTTGGACTACCAAAAGATTGTCAGAGAAACCATTAAGAAGATCGGTTACGATTCTTCTGAAAAGGGGTTCGACTACAAGACCTGTAACGTCTTGGTTGCTATCGAACAACAATCTCCAGATATCGCCCAAGGTCTGCACTACGAGCAAGCTATCGAAGAATTGGGTGCTGGTGATCAAGGTATCATGTTCGGTTATGCTACCGATGAGACTCCAGAACATTTGCCATTGACCATTCTTTTGGCTCACAAGTTGAACATGGCTATGGCTGACGCCAGAAGAGATGGTTCTTTGCCATGGATCAGACCAGACACCAAGACTCAGGTTACTGTTGAGTACGAAGATGACAACGGTAGATGGATTCCAAAGAGAATTGACACTGTTGTTATCTCTGCCCAACACGCTGAAGAGATCAGTACTGAGGATTTGAGAGCTTCTATGAAGACCGATATCATCGAAAAAGTTATCCCAGCTGAGCTATTGGATGCTAAAACCAAGTACTACATTCAACCTTCTGGTAGATTCGTTATCGGTGGTCCTCAAGGTGATGCTGGTTTGACCGGTAGAAAGATTATCGTTGACGCTTACGGTGGTGCTTCTGCTGTCGGTGGTGGTGCTTTCTCCGGTAAGGATTACTCCAAGGTTGACCGTTCTGCTGCTTACGCCGCTAGATGGGTCGCCAAGTCCTTGGTCGAAGCCGGTTTGGTTAAGAGAGTTCAAGTGCAATTCTCTTACGCTATCGGTATCGCTGAACCATTGTCCTTGCATGTTGACACTTACGGTACTGCTACCAAGTCCGACGAGGAGATCATTGAGATCATCAAGAAGAACTTTGACTTGAGACCAGGTGTCTTGGTCAAGGAATTGGACTTGGCAAGACCAATCTATTTGCCAACCGCTTCCTACGGTCATTTCACCAACCAGGAATACCCATGGGAAAAGCCAAAGAAGTTGGTCCTTTAGAGTGTCACCACTAGATAATGGTGTTGATTTGCTCAACTCAAATCATGTACATTAACGGTCATTCAAGTTTATCACACTGATAAACATTCATATTCGATATAGATACGACTATATAGATCTTTCAAATTTCCTTCAACGGGCTGGTATTATAACAGATTTAGAATTTCTAAGGCTTTGGTTAGCTCGTCCTTGGCGGTAGCGATGTCGTCGTAATTCAATGCACTAATGGCGTATTTGGCCATCCTTTGTACTTTTTCAATCTCTTCTGATCTTTTAAGCATAGTTGTTAATTGATCCTTGGTGTATCGCTTTTGCGTTTCGACAGCTGCAGGTGCAGGTGCAGGGGCAGGTGCGAGAGAATCCTCTTCCTCGTCCTCATCAGAATCAACAAACTCAGGTTCAAACTCGCTCTCCGCTTTGCTTGCGGGCTCGTTTTTCGGTGCTTGAGGCAACGATATTTCAGTGTTATCTCCCGTGGCCTCTTGCTCTTCCTCTTCCTCGTCATCGGCGGCTCTTAAACGGCTTACCATCTCAGACACCGTTTCTTGTTCATTATCGAGGAAATCCTTGTAATCTAATTTGGCTCCAGGACTCGTTTCTAGACTGTCCTGTTCCACCTCCTTATTGGATCCCAGTTCTCCTTTCACGAGTTTACTCAAATACACTTTACAATATTTCAGCCGTCTCTTTACGGATCCATCTTGGTCCCCCCATAAATGTGAAATACAAGAAAATAAATCAATACAACACCATAATCCCCTTTGCAACGTATAATCCCAAGGTCCTTCCTGTACTTGCTTCAATTTACCATTGTATAGCGATAGGGCAAAGTTCGAAACATACATCTTTGCTTTCTCCTGATCGTGTATCAGCCCATAAACAGGATTTCCCAACTCGGAAGCATCCTCAGATTTCACAGAGTCTTTATAAGTCTCCACAGTGGTCAAGAGCTCAGTAGCCAGCTCCGTAAGCTCCACCGACCGTTCTTGATCGTTCAACAACAGTTCAATAGCGTATAACCTCAAATAGTATCCGATTATTTGCAATCCAGTGATATCAAAGTCTTTAGATGTGGCCACAAGCCGATTAACAGTACCAACAGACACCATTAGACCTCTTTGATGGGATATTCGATGCCTTTAAAGTGTTCGTGGTCGCCTCAGACGGTTTAAGCTTTAATTCGCGTTATATCTATACAACTTTTCACTGTAATCAGCATTCTTCAGAAGCCATCAAGGTTCAAATTGAAGGTTTGTGAGTGTTTCTCACGGTGATTGGCTATGTCTGTAGTTGAGGCTTATAGGCTGATTGGAGATAAAGTGCCATTGACTTTGAAGAAGAACAATGACACAGGATATTTCCTGCTGAAACCGTTTCTACCCCTGTTGCAACAGTTTCATAGTTCAGAGGGAGTATTGGAATTAGATTACTTAAATTTCTCTCATGAGGAATTGAGTGTAGAACAAGAGGATGCGTTGTTGTCGCGATTTGGGATCCTGGTTGATACCAATGATGCAGGCGAAAAATGGATTACTGGTGATAAAGCTTTAGAACTATTGCAAATGCTCAATCTACTCCATCTGTTTCAAGATGAATTTGATTTTAATCACAAGATTGAGGAAATCGACACTTCTCAGTTGAACGGGCATGCAGAGGTGCAGAAATCGGATATTCACAACGGTCAGCATAACATGGAATCTTCCGACAAGGAAAGCAACAACGAAAACTCCGTTAGTAAGAATAAATCCATCAAGAGAGTCAGTAAAGAAAGTTCACAAAAAGAGTTGGGATCTCCACTTAAGAAACTACGGCTACAAAACGAGTCCAGTGAAGTCCAGCAGGATCATAAAAAACTGATCCCTGATGAGAATTCCCTTGAAAGGCCCATCTTTATGTTCAGTCATGATATGGAGGACATATCGGCACCTTTGCAAATTCGAAGAGCTCAAGCCACACCATTCGCATCTGACAATAATCAGAGGATGAAGTTGGAAACTTTTTTACAAAGACTCTTATTTCCTGCCTTTCAAGATGTAGCATCATCATCGTCGCCGAGCTCTGCCCAGGCAGTACCTTTCGATACTCTGCTGCACGAAGTTGACATGGCTTACCCCCATACCGAACTGAATATAAATATTCCAGTCGATGAAAGGGGAAACACTCCACTTCACTGGCTGGCGTCTATCGCGAACTTGAATTTGGTGAAAAAACTGGTTGAGCATGGTTCCAATAGGCTTCTTGGCGATAACATTGGTGAATCCGCTCTTGTCAAGGCGGTGAAATCTGTGAACAACTATGATTCAGGAACCTTTGAAGAGTTGTTGGACTACTTATATCCATGCCTTATCTTGGAAGACTCGATGAACAGGACCATTCTCCATCATATTGTGATAACTTCCGGAATGGCAGGGTGCGCAGCAGCAGCGAAATACTACCTCGATATTCTCATGGGCTGGATTGTTAAAAAACAGTCAAGAACTATCAAGGGAGAAGAACATGATGCGATAATAGATTCTCTAGATTTGAAGTGGGTTATAGCTAACATGCTGAACGCCACAGATTCAAATGGTGATACTTGCCTGAATATAGCTTCTAGACTGGGGAATGTGGCAATAGTGGATGCCCTACTAGATTATGGTGCAGATCCATATGTGGCAAATAAATCGGGACTGAGACCTGTTGATTTTGGTGCTGGCACGACAAAGTTACACTCTAATGGAATTTCAGGCGTGGATGCTGAGAATTCCCTCAGCTTTCTCCCCTCGCAAGATCACTCGGGCACAAACTTGCCTGACACAATGTCACTAATAAACAGTATGCAGTCACTTTTATCCACAGTGTCTCAAGACTACAACACAGAAATAAAGGAGCATCAGGAAAAGCTTAACAAATTGCATAAAGAATTGAATTCTCATCGTGAACTGCTGGCGGCGTCTCGCGATCGTCTGGCGCATGCTAAACAGTTACAAGACGAGCATACCCTGCTTAAGGAACAGCTGGGCAACATCAAGCAAGGAATAGTCGAGGAGGAAGAAAGATTTCAAAAAGCAAGTAAAGAACTGGGAATAACATCAGAAGATGCCGCTGGAGCCGACTGGGATTCTAACGAATTTGATGCTGATGAACCTTTTCGGGTTGAATTTATTTACAACTTACTGGAGAGTAAACTATCAACCGAGTACAACGGCGATATTGATAAACTCTTAGCGGCAGAATCCCCAGAAAGCATTCTGGATGATGTACGATCCAAATTCTCCACTCAAAATGATAATGGTAAGTTGGATTCGCTGCTGCCGCCTACAGTACTGTTAAAGGCGAGGATACATGCTTACGAAAGAAATGAAAAGCAGCTAGACACAACATTACAAGAGATTAAGCAAAAACAAAAGGATCTCGAGGGCAAATTTAGAAGGGTGTTATGCCTATGTTTGAAGATCGACGAGGATAAAGTGGATGATATGCTTGATGGACTATTACAGGCAATCTCTTCAGAAGATCCACAGGATGTAGATACCGATGAAATGCAAGACTTCTTGAAGAAGCACAATGTATAATACGAACAATTGCTTGATAGCTTGTTAATGCTAGGGAGATAACAGGTTCTTGACCAATAAAGTATATAATGAAAAATTATTGTCGTCAAGTATAAAAAGCGTTATAGGTTACTTGGCTGGTCTCTTCCAAAAATATTGTTTATGAGTTCTTCTACAGGATCTGAGTCCCGATCTTCCACCTTTCAATGCAGTGACAAGGCTTCTTCTCTCAGTGTCTGGATCGTTTTCCAGGTCATAGTAGTACTCCTCATCTAAAGGTTTTCCTGCCGCGTCTTTACCTTCACGATGAATAACACCAATGCATGATTCGGTTTTTAACAGAACACGCAATTCAGCTCGGGTCAATGTGCTGGTCTTCGAGTTCACTTGTTGCAGTTGATAAAGCGGAGTTTGTTGAATGTTAGCAAATGCTAGGTGATTGGCCAATACATGTTGCAATTCTTTGCAAGGAATTCCTCGACCCTCGAGCGAAAGCAAGATTTCTGCTGGTGTTTTAATGAGTTTGCCGTTAGGTTTATGCTGCTTTTTCTTGTGTTCATGCTCTTTTGTTACCTCTGAAATATGCAATTTTTGGCTAGGCAACTCTGGGACGTTATGGCGCAAGACAGGTAGTGGTGTACCTTCTACCTCTTCTTTGACTTCCCAACTCTTCTTAATTTTAACAGGAGTAGATGGAATATCCAAAGTGAAAGAGCTGCAAGGCGTTGTATGTTCGATAAGCTGTGGTAATTGTGGTAATTCTTCTTCCTCGATGTGGTCCTCTTGTGCTTGAGCGGTCGGTGGCGATTGTGGTATTGTGATCAATTTTCTGGGAGTGGTAATAGTCTCACGGAATTCCTCACTCTGCGGCATTAGCGTAAACTGTTCATCTTCAGTATCAGTACTGTTTGTCTCATCATCCTTTAAATCCTTCATAGTCAAGAAAGCTTCAGCTTGTCTGAAATCAATGGTAGTACCATCGATATATGGCATCAATACACTCTCTCCCTTCAACAGAACAAACGAAGTTATCCCATTAGCGTTCTCGAGTTCTTTATCGTGAACGATATCTTGGGCAATGTCATCAATGAGAAGTCTATATGCAGTCTCTTCTTCTTCACTTTTTCTCAAATGACATTGTAATTGCTGAGGTACAACAACGACAATCCCATTGACACCATTACACTCTAGTTTGACTTGTTCTTCCGATGGTAGGTACGTGATAAATGCATGTTGTCTGGAAATATTCTTCTTACTTGGAAGAACTACATCACAAACAGACTTTTTACGGCCAATTGCCAACCGACTACAATCACGAGGGTTGAATTCTATGGGAATGCTCTCAGTTGAGTGTGTGCGATTGCTTTTCGGCGTATTATTGGCTGCTCTGATGGGAGAAGAAGACCTACCAGTCGTTGAAGAAGCCACGGGAGTCGGATAATGGCGGTGTCCATCATACAGCTGTTCAATTCGTCTCTTACCTAGAAATTGAGCTCTGCTTGGGCCATATACATCATCTGAGGAGGGCTGGTAAAAAGGGTCATCGTTTGCGACCACTGTTCCCAATATGGGGGAAGAAGGTGGGAAATCTGTAGGCATTTAATCAATATGAGCAATTGGTCTGTTGGAACCCTTCAAAGTTACCATTAAAAATCTAAAAGACACTTGTATACAATTTTTCATTTGATAATTACTGTTGGTCAAACTGCTCTAGCTGGTCGGTTATTGGGACTGACGCGTAACGCGTAAAGCGTCAATTCACGCGCGACACGTAAACAAACGAACTAACGCGTCAACTTAATGAAGTGGTCCACGATGAGACCCAAGAAAAGCTTTCATCAAATTGATCAAGGATGAGCTTTCCAAACCACTTGTCCTCACATATCTTTAGTGACTCTTCAATGGGTTTCATTTCTACATAGGCAACCAATATCGCTACATGTCTTGAAAGTGTATACCCCAGATGTGCTTCTCTTGCAAACTCTCAGGCGAAGTTGTCTTATTATAGCATAAAACAGAACGTCAATACCACTGTTACATGCGACGCAAAAATCAATGTATAAAGCACAAGAAGCAGACCGGTATGAGTTCTATGAGCATACTTCAGGAAATAAAGAAATAACAACCGTGTAACAATTCAACAGATTAAAACTCAACTTAGCCGAAAAGAATCGAATTAACGACACAAGTAATTACTCTGAAATTTCAAGAAAATGGTTGGAATTGAACATTGAGTACCTGGTAACTCGGACTAGTGTTGGAAACCTCATAAGAAAGGGAAAGGAAAATTTACTGAGATAATTTATAAAGTGATGTAGAATCTTGATTTGATGAAATCAACAAGCGTAGGCATAATCAATCGTAAATAAAACCAAGTAAGTCTCTATTGTACAAACTCACAAGCTACATGGATTCCCCATATGAATATCATACAATGAAAATGCAGTCCTCGAATTTGAAGTGACTGTTCCATGAAAACACCCAAACATCCTCTTTAGCCATTAACATCCAGACACCGTACATTTGCAGAATTTCTTTCAATTTTCAAACTTTTTTGAATTTTTTGAAAAATTATGGAATGTCGCAAAACGTGACAAGCCCAGCTAGCCGATGTCGAGCAGCATAGCGATGATAGCTTACTGAGATGTCATAGTCAAGGAAGTAATTATTCAAGAAGAGCCTGTTTGGGTTGTTAAGTTCATTTTAGTAACGTAAGAAACTAACATATAAGCAAAGATGGGTAGTATGTAACCAGATATTGTGGAATAAACCGATTGATGATGAATTGACAACTTCTCCTAGTGGTTTTGATGAATTTTGAAATTTTGAATTTGAAAAATCCTACTTGGATTGGATTTGAAAGCTATTGATGAAATATGAACCAGGAGTGATCGAATTTTGATATCATCTGCGGTTTGAATTAGGTTCTCGATACTAACGAATTTTTTTTAAAACAGAGGGTACTCCTTCATTCGGTAAACGTCACAACAAGTCCCACACTTTGTGTAACAGATGTGGTCGTCGTTCTTTCCACGTTCAAAAGAAGACCTGTTCTGCATGTGGTTACCCAGCAGCTAAGACCAGATCTTACAACTGGGGTGCTAAGGCTAAGAGAAGAACTACCACTGGTACCGGTAGAATGAGATACTTGAAGACCGTTTCTAGAAAATTCAAGAACGGTTTCCAATCTGGTGTCGCTAAGGCTAAGTCCGATTAAGGGTATACATGTTGTATAGTTTTCTCATCTCAATAATAGTTCAATAAACTATAATTTCATTGAAATTTTATTTACCCATTGCTACGTAAAGACAATCCATACCTTCTATCGAGATGATTGTATCCAATTTGCACTCGAGAATTGTGCGTGCCATTTGCTGGTAGGTTTCGCCGTATTTGATCTGCATTATCTTTGAGGTTTGATCATCTATTTCTCGTAAGACTTCTTCTTCCATGTATGCGGGCATAGATTCAAAGGCGTCATCGTAAAACTTGTTTCGATGATCGATCTTTAGGCCGCCCATCTCATTTACCAATAACTGGTTCTCACGAATTTCCGCGGCGTCGATGCTGTGATCTCGAGATGCAATAAATCTCCAAAGTGAAGTTACTAGTTCACTTTCGATTTCTTTCACTTGTTGATTCGTTAGCTGCTTAGGATGGTCCATCCATAAGCGGTATATGATTGCTAGAGAGTGTTCAATTAGATGACAACGCAATGATAAATTCGGTGAATCCTGACCCAATAGTCTTTGCAGTATTAACTCTTGTTCCATAGACATCATCTTGGTTAATTGAATCATCATTTCTCCATTAACAATACCCGTGTCTTCGGGGAACAAGGCGATAAGGTTATCTAATAAGTTCAGAATATTATCCTTTAATTGTAGAAGCCAGCTCTCTAAATTGATCCCGGTACTGTGACTGTTTTGATATTCGTTGTTCTCTAAAGTATCATCTTTCAATATCACTCTCGGCAGCGCTTGTAATTGATCCTCGTGAATGAGTTGCGGTATCAGACGACCTGCCGCATTAGTTCCCACATTTCTTATCAGCCCAAAGATGTCATGAAACTTAGAGAAACAAAACACGTCAAAGTCCTCCTCTTGAAAGAGACTATAAGTGTCGATTCCTTTACTCAACGTGTTGTAGAGCCTCGTGATGCAATCCTTCCACCATTGAGAATTAAGTTTGATAGGTGAACACAGCATCATGCTTGATAAGAGGTTCAGCACTTCCACTGCGTTGAAGACGACATTCGTAACTGGTTTATACGAACTCGTTATTGCGAGTTTGTATGCATACTCGATAGACTTTAGTAACCGTGGAGTCAGTACTTCACGGTAAAGCGAGGCCGACGAAGTTCTTAATATTCTCAGTGAAGACTCCAGTGTATCATAAGAGTATATTATTACAAGGATGTCGATAAATTCATATTGAAAGATTTGTGGCTCCAAATCACAACCAAATGTTGATTCGTGTAGCGGTCGCTTTAAAATTTTCTGAAATGCCTGGATGAGATCGCAGATAAAGTGAAGTAGGTTAGTCAAGTCAGTTTGCTGAACAGCACTTGGTCTGAATATTATTGTTTGATACATTATAACCACGAGAAAGGGTACAGCAATCTTGGATTCATTTTTATTAACTGTAATTTCTTTTACGAGCAATGCCAATGTTTCCAGTAATAGTCCCACAAATTTATCTAGACTCATTATCTTCTTGCACCGTAGCAGTAACTCTACTATTGATTTTCCAATAGAATCTCCTTTTGAAACAGAAAAGTCCTTGAACGTAAATTTCTCAACGTAATCGAGTTTCAGGCGGTTCAGAATTTCAATTGTACTCATATCGACACCCTGTATCTTATGCATCATGAGGAAGTCGAACAACTGACCAGATTCATCGGGTACTGACCTGCTACTCACTAAGATGTAATTCTTTTTTGTGGGCTCTTTGATCTTACGTTTCTTTATAGGCTTCTTACCGATTACCGGAGTAATGTCAGTGGCAGTGACTTCATCGGTTGAGGATGAAGGATCTACGTAGGAGGAAGCGACAGATGTCCGCGATCTGCTAGCAGATGAGGCCTTTCGAACCTCCACGAGGAGAAACTTCTTCTCATCTTCCAAGTTTTGCAATTCCAGCCTCAACTGTTCGAGTTCACGTTTATGTGAAGCCCTAATGTCTTCATCGTGATTGATCTGCAACTCTTTCTCTCGTTTTCTTTCATTATCTAGGAAATGTAGCTTATCTCGAAGGATACTAGTTTCACCTTGGGCTTTAATCAGTTCAGTTTCCAAAGTAGCTTGGTTTGATGGAGTGGCCTGATTTTCATCCACTTGAGAGGGCAGGTGTGATTGTGTTTGAGTCTGTGTTAACCTTGGGGGCCTTTTACTGAGCTGTAATATGAGGTCATCATCGTCGTCATCGAAACTGTCATCAAAGGATGACATCTGGGAATTTCTTGTCGATTAATCCACTCAAGAAGGTTTTATGGTACACTTGAAAGGCATTTATAACTGCAATAGAACCTAAGTAAGCTGTAGTGTTCCGCGTTTGACCGAATCTGAAACGTTTCCAAATACCCTATCCTTTCGTAGAACGTTGCAACAAGTGGTAAAAGCCGCTAAGTATGATCAAAGGTAGGGACTCTTGTTTAGTTATCCTGCGACCTTGTCAAGATGTCTTTAAATTGTGAAGATAAAAGTTGTGAGATGTGATTAGATTTCATGTTTAGGATGTACAATCGTCTTTCCGCTTTGAAACGTAAAAGCATTTAAGATACCAAATACAAGTGAGCAATCAAAAAGAATTACCACAACGATAGCTACTGATCAAAACAAGAGTCAAACGTCACTAATGGCTGAGACAGGGAGCGCCAAAATTTGGGAATGCTAAAGCAAGTGCAATTGAGCTCCGAAAAAGTTGATCTGGACTAAAGAAAACTTTATAATTATGCACAAGGTTATCTCTACATCATCTATACATCATCCAGAGCTCAAAATCCATGAAAATGCTTCAATCTACTCAACTAAATGCTCCTATCTCAACCTGTTTGGTGCTCGTATACTGAGACGTTCATCATTCGAGAAGCTCATCACCTAAAAAACTTTTCAACTGAAAAATTCGACCTTTGACAGTTGAGATGATCGTCAGAAGCATCACATAAACAGCCATTGGTTATTGATTGAGCATGGTTGAAGACTCGAAAGTGAGGGACGCTGCAAGAGCAGGCGATCAACAGGCGCTCCCTGCGTCTTTAGTGCCAGAAACACCTCCAGTGTTGACATCTAGAGACAAAACTACGCAGCGGCTTATCGTTGTGTTGTCTATGGCATCTCTCGAGACACACAAGATCTCATCCTCGGGTCCCGGTGGTGACAAGTATGCACTCTTGAACTGTGATGACCACCAAGGTCTTCTTAAGAAAATGGGCAGAGACATTAGCGAGGCAAGACCTGATATTACACACCAATGCCTATTGACTCTCCTAGATTCACCTATAAATAAAGCTGGCAAATTGCAAGTCTACATTCAAACCAGTCGTGGTGTTCTTATCGAAGTGAACCCTACAGTTCGTATACCAAGAACTTTCAAGAGATTCTCAGGTCTAATGGTCCAATTATTACACAAGCTATCGATCAGGTCTGTCAACTCCGAGGAGAAATTGCTTAAAGTGATCAAGAACCCAATTACAGACCATTTGCCCACGAAATGCCGTAAAGTGACTTTGTCATTCGACGCACCAGTAATTCGTGTACAAGATTACATTGAAAAATTGGACAAAGAGGAAAGCATATGTGTGTTCGTAGGTGCCATGGCAAGAGGTAAGGATAATTTTGCGGATGAGTTTGTCGATGAGAAAGTAGGATTGTCAAACTATCCATTGTCCGCATCTGTAGCATGCTCGAAATTCTGCCACGGTGCTGAAGACGCCTGGGGTATTTTATAGCATTCATATACTGTAACATAGAACAAAAATTACAAATCAATATACTATCGAAACCATCTACAATTTGAAACGTCAGTCTGAGTCTTCACTGACACATTGTAGGTAAATCATAGTATCTAAAAGACCCATCCACCACAGTTTCAGCTACGTTTCAAATAGTTACTATACCAATAATACTAGTATAATAGTAGTCGAGTAGGATGTTTCATTTGATCAGTTGTATTTAAAGGAGCCTCTAAGAGTGCGTAGTTATGTGTTATCATTAGTCATGGCCAAACGACAGATTCATCCCCAAGAAAAAAGAGATGATAACGAGTTATTTGACTTTACGTGACAGACTTTCGCAAGTGTGGTTGAATACTTACACATTAGCACTATTACTTGCAGTATTCAAACTAGCATTTTTTTCCACATCCATTAGGAACGCTATTGGCCAATCTGAAACTTATGTAATATCACATTGTGCATCAATAGATGCAATTTACAATAATGGGTTAAACAATACGCCGCATTACCTGGGCGTGATGAGCAATTATTTATTGAAAGAGGCCATGGAACAATCCGTGAAAGCCAGTTTGAAAACTCTATCATTGCTTGTTTATGTGAGCGAAGAATTGGTTTCATTTTCAATTGATCTTTATCTCGGGACCTATGCTTGTTTGATCGTTAGTGCCATAGATGGAAGCGTGGATGTAGCTACTAATACCACAGAAAAAATCCTAGATTTGGTTAATTCAACAGTCATCGGGTTTGCAGATGATTTGGACGATGGACTAGGTGATATTTCCAACATCATTAATAAGATAATTTCAGCCGCATCCAAAATCGAGAGTTTATTCACAGGCAACAATAAGGACGATGGAGCTTCTGATAAAATAAAACAGGTAAATTTGACTATTTCTTCACTGAGAGATTTCCAAATCCCATCATCAATTGATGATAAATTGCGGAATCTCTCGGATAAGACACCAGATTTTGCCACGTTGAAGAACATGACCAAGACTCTTATATCGGTGCCTTTCACGGAAGTCAGGAACGAAATTGATGCCATGAATGCAACCGGTATAGTGGGTGATCCCAAATTGTTGTACGTTCCTCCCCTAGTGAACAGTAGTGACACACCGGGGATCTGTGGGAAGAACATCCCCACAATTAAAAAACTTTACGATTCCTTGGATCACACTCTGATGGTCGCGACTGTTGTGTGCCTGGTATTGATGGTACTAGCAGCAATCGTTATGATGATTCCGCCTGCGTGGAGTGAGTATAGATATTGGAGACGATTGAATGAACTCAGAGATCAATATCAACGCACTATACTTTCCGAAAAAGATCCCTTTACAGAGTCAAACGTTCAGCCTTCATGGGATATAATAGCCGCATTGCACAATTGTTTTTACCATTGGAATGCTAAAGTTAGCAGATGGTTGTTCACTGTAATATCAAAGCTCAACCGTAAGAAGCAGCCAACAGATCTGGACAAAATCAAAGTTCAATGGGTAGTATCCTACACGACATCTTCGAGAGCTCTTTGTGTTCTTGGTATTGGTCTCATTGCTCTTACAGTATGTATATTGCAGCTCATACTGATAGCAGTGCTCAGGAATGCCATCGAGAGTAAAGGTGATAGCACTGTGAAACAGCTCCTGAACAATAGTGCAATTTCCTTTGAGGAAGACATCAATAACTGGAGCAAACAGACCAATTTGTACATCAATTCCACAGAAGCCAATATGAACGATGAAGTCTTTGGCTGGCTAGACACTACGACGGTTTCTGTCAACGATACGGTGAACAAAATGATGACAGGTATCGATGACACCCTCGCAGACGCATTCAACAACACCATTCTCTACTCCCCTATGAATACAGTCGTCGGTTGTGTCATAGGCAACAAGCTTGCCATGGTAGAAAAGGCGATGACCTGGATTCATGACACAGTTAAATTCAGTCTTCCAAGAATAAATGCCACTGATATCAACTCCGTCATGAAGAATCAATTGCAAAATGACAGTTCCACTGATACAAAGAGTTCGTTCTCAGGGTTCGATATAGTAGGCGAAATGCGTTCTGCACTACTAAAGGTGCTCGACAGTTTTCACAAGACAGCGATGTGGGAACTTACAATTGCACTCCTAATTTTGAGCGTCTGGGTTTTCCAACTACCAATAGCAATTACCATACTTCTCTATAGGTCTCGCAAACACTATTAAAAGGAAATAATAAACACTGCCAACATTTGCCTAATCATCATTATTTACTTTATTCAATCTATTGTGTTGATTTGCGCGACGTCAATATAACCCGGCAAAAAACTGTGCCTCAATGGATGTGCAAAGTTAAAACTTTACGCTGTTTTAAAGTCATTGACAAAAAAAAGAAGGTAGAATAGGTCAAGGAATTCGATCATTGTATTCTGAGAAACTGTTGGAAAGCTTGTTAGATTAGTGCATGTTTGGACTTGTATTATAGTAAAAGAAAATACGACTTTTGAAAGATAAGCGAGAGAGAAACTGATTGTGTCAGCAGAAAATGAAAAGAATATTCTCAGGCGCCAAGTCGCCAGAGTTCCCGGCACCCCCCAAGTTTTTCCAACGAGATGGGTCAAGCTCGGGACCGTCTAGTCCCAAGGGTATTCGTTCGAGGTCTTCATCAATTTCCAAGATTTTCAGTGGTGACAGTTCGCCGAAAGCTGCACCCGTGGAATTGCCCCAGGAAATGTCTGCTAGCGGGAACGTGTCACCAGAGTTGGTACCGATAGTAACATTGTTATCTGCACATACGCATAGGAGATATCATGAGGGAGTGTTTTTGATTCTACAGGACTTGAAAGCGGATGGATCACCAGCTGCAAGAAAATGGCAGGAGGTGTACGGAGTATTGATAGGAACGCAATTGGCATTGTGGGATGCGAAAGAGCTGGCTGATTGCGATACTGGTGCGAATCCCAGGTTGAAGGATGTTGCCGCAAAGCCTCATTACATAAACTTTACAGATGCTTCGTTGAGAGCACTTAATGGATCAGATGCTGTCGTTACAGAGAGTAAGAATAAATTGAACAACGCTTTGGTGGTGTCGACCACTTTGAAGAACAGATACTTCTTACAGTACAGTGATAAGGAGTCGTTCAATCGTTGGCACGCGGCTATAAGGCTGAGTTTGTTTGAATGTACTTCATTACAAGAGGCATATACGGGAGCATTTTTGTCTAGTAGAGGTGCAAAACTGGGCGATATTAAGATAATTCTTGCAGATTCAAAATTCAACTACGAGGATTGGGTCAGTGTTAGGTTTGGAACCGGTATGCCATGGAAACGATGTTTCGCTGTGATATCTCAAGGAACCAGCAAGAAACATCCCTACGGGAAGATTAAATTCTATGAGAACGAAAAGAAGACCAAGAAGGCTCATGTCATGGCTACTGTGGTCTCTTCTAAGGCCCTGTATGCTGTGTATCCTTCATCTCCAATGTTAATTGATACCTCAACTATCATCAAGGTCGAGGGAGAAATTATTTTTGACAAGAAAGAGACCCCACAGGAGACAAATATTTTCATCATGCCGGAGAAACATCAGGCCGTTCCAGGGTATGACACTATCATCAGATTTTTAGTCCCTGCGATGAACGCTTTCAAGCTTTACGGTAGACCCAAGAAGCTGATCGCCAATAAGGATGATCAAAACTCTCTGCTGTTCGCATTACCGACTCTACCTCATGTTCATTATTTGAAGGTAGACGAATTATTGCCACTAACAAACTCTGTATCCAGTTTACAATGGACCCCACATGACTGGAGGGACCACGTTAGAGATCTTTTGCAAAAGAAGATTTCTCAGGGGTATACAGGCTGTGGGTCTAGTTCTGGACTAACGGGAGCGCTTGCATCCCCAGTGATTGGATCTGCAGAACTTTTCGAGGGATCTGGAGGTATTTCATCTCCAACTTTCTTATCCTTACAAAAGCCGTTTTACGGCAACAGTTTGTCATCGAAGAGTAATCTTTCCGGGAGTATTTCCACCATAACTTCAAGATCGGGCTCTCCAAATTCCAAACGTAAATCCTTGCTTGGAGCTTCGAGTGGAAATAAGGTCTCCAGCGACTCAGTGTCAGCAACAAGCTTCTACAGCTCGAGATCTAACGATAAATTCGAGACTCCTCATGCGTCGGGTTTGCAGATTCACAAAGAAGGTGTACCTCCGTCAAATATTGCCAAGAAAGATGTCCCGAGCTTCCAAATCACCGAAGATCATTCAGATCCCCACTTGAAAGTTGACATACCCAACTCTAACTTTGATCGGTTAGGAGAAGACAAGGTGAAGAAAAATAAGAATGACCCAGTGTCCAAATTTTCTCATGCGTCTGATTTATCAGCCATCTACGACAAGTATTCCGCCTCTCCCTTTGGTCAAAGTCAGGCAAACAGTCCGGTAGCTCAAACTATTGAAATCAATGACAGAAGTCCATACGAGCAATACGTGGGTTCATCTGAGGGTAAAACTTTTGAAATTCCAAATATCAGAGACTCAAATAGTACAGCTGATACTACTACTCAAAAATCCATGGGTAATTATTACGCAGGAAATGACGATGATAAAGACGACGACTTAGAAGAGGCCCGCGCTTTGACCGAATTTAACGATTTGGCAAACAGGGTTCGAGGATTGGAAATGAAACCGAACGCCGTCAGAACGGCTGTTAACAACGAAGAAAAATCACCTATTGCCTTGGATTTCAACTTTAACGCGGCTAATGATGAAGCTACTGGCTACGGTGATGAAGTCGCCGATGATGATGCCAATGTATTTGATCCTGACTTCATGGAACAAAATCAAATGCTTGAGAATGAAAGTAGACATTTTGCAGCTGATAGTCAGTCAAATTTTTCTGGCCATTCGCACTCCCAAGAACAACTCCCACAAGAAGACAGGCTTCAGCAAAAAGTGCATGTTCCAGCACCTAACATGAATCACAATAATCAAAGCCTCCCTCATTCAGCTGCAGTAACTGACTTTAGGCAGCACAGAAAGCCACCAGCCGGTTACAATGGAGCACAAGCTCAGGGTCCAATGCTTCCTCAAAACGGTTACGGCAATGGCTACAGACAACCTCCACCTCAACAGGCCTTTGATCCAAACCACGCTGCGAGACGCTCCCCTTACCAACGCCAAGGATATCCTAACTCTTTTGTGAGGCCACCACCACAAGGTATCTCACCACAAAACCCTCAGTTTCCCAATCACGGGCAGGGCTACAAGGCCCCATATGCAACAAGGCCCACGCATCCCCAATTACAACAACAACCTCCAGTTAATATGCAACAACAGCATCGTCCATATTCTCCAAAGTACGCTCAAAATTACCCACCACAGCAGCAGCCGAATCATGGAAGACCATACAACAATATGTATAACGGATCTTACGCACCCCAGTCCGTGCATACTATGGAGGGCGTAGCACCAATTCAACCTCAGGGTAGAGCAGGTCCCTATCCCCAGGCGGCAGGTCCGATGGGCAGCCACAAACCGCGTGTACCTCCTTCGAGTGGGTTTTCTCAGTTCATGCCTACCTCCACTACAAATGCAAATCCTTACTCAAGATGAAAGCATTCCATGATTCTCGAATTTGTTGCAGAGCTTTCACAGCTCCAAGTCTGTACGAGTGTGTCAACACACTAAGCAGGCGATGTTTTATAACTACCAAATCTGTATTCTAGTTCATATATCCATATAAGCCTTTAAAGCTGGCAATGTCACCTGACTCAACTCTCGGCGGTGAGCTTGTTCGTTTGACACCAATAAAGCAAGAGATGAGAAGGCTACATTGAAAGATATAATCCTATAATGGGCCAATTGAGTCATGATATACATGCTGAGGAGACCATTGTCGTTCAGGTTTCCAATCAATACCACTTTGCGCCGATTACACAGCACTCGCTTCAATGCTGTACATTATATGATCGATCGACAATGGATGAAAACTGTTGCGCCTAAAATTCAATTGACCGTTGAGCGTCAAGTAAGATGGAATTCAACGCAGAGAGCTCCAGTTAATGTTAATTCTAATGCTTCAGTGACAGCGGTGAAAGAAGCCAAATTATCACCAAGTGACTTGAACGGCTCTGGATTCAAAGATATCAAGAGGCTTTTTCGTTTAGCCAAGCCAGAGACTTTACAAATTGCATTAGCACTGGTATTGATTCTCATATCAAGTGCTGTCAGCATGACGATTCCCACTATAGTGGGTAAACTTTTGGATATCGCAAAGGACAGAAAAGATGCCGATGACACTACCGAGGACGACGAAGGTCCTAAAATATTTGGAATGACCACGAAACAATTTTGTACTGCGCTCTTGGCAGTTTTTCTTGTTGGAGCAGCAGCCAATGCGGGACGGATTGTGATCTTAAAGATCACAGGTGAGAGACTAGTGGCACGATTGAGAACTCGAACGATGAAAGCAGCACTAGATCAGGATGCAACATTCCTCGACACAAATCGTGTTGGGGACCTTATATCCTGTTTGTCATCAGACGCCTCGATAGTGGCTAAATCCGTGACACAGAATGTCTCTGACGGTACAAGAGCAGTGATCCAAGGATTTGTAGGATTCGGTATGATGGGTTACATCTCTTGGCAATTGACCAGCGTTATGATACTAATGATCCCGCCATTGGGTATTATGGCTGTTGTTTATGGTCGGAAGATACGAAACTTGTCCCGACAATTACAAACTTCTGTCGGTGGGCTAACCAAAGTGTCAGAAGAGCAATTGGGGGCAGTCAAGACCATTCAGTCATATGTTGGAGAGAAAAAAGAAATCCATCGTTACGCAACTGAAGTAAGAAATGTTTTCAACATTGGGCTGAAAGAGGCGCTAACCTCGGGTGTTTTCTTTGGTTCAACTGGTCTGGTAGGTAACATTTCCCTATTAGCATTGTTGATGGTGGGCACTAACATGATACAAAACGGGCTTATTACAGTGGGTGATCTTTCGAGTTTTATGATGTATGCAGTTTACACTGGATCTTCAATGTTTGGACTATCGAGTTTTTACTCTGAGTTAATGAAAGGTGCAGGTGCTGCAGCGAGAGTGTTTGAACTAAAAGATCGTAAGCCGCTCATTCCTCCCACTATTGGCCAGGACCCTGTTACGTTGGCCAACAAGACCATAAGATTCGAGAACGTATCTTTTACGTACCCTACAAGATTGAACCAAAAGATCTTTGATGGCCTTGACATAACGGTTGAGCCCGGAGAGCACGTTTGTATTGTCGGTCCCTCCGGAAGCGGTAAATCCACCGTTGCATCATTGCTTTTACGTTATTACGACACAAATGAGGGTAGAATCATGATTGGAGACCATAATATCAACAGTTTCAATGTACGCAAGTACCGTCGCTTACTCGGAATTGTCCAACAAGAGCCACAACTTTTCAATGGTACAATTCTAGACAATATTCTATACACTGTACCACCCGAGCGAGCAGATAACGATGATCTGATCTCTACAGCCATTGGCCAAGCAAACTGTTCGAAGTTCTTAGCCAACTTCCCGGACGGACTACAAACTCTCGTTGGTCCTCGTGGAGCTCAACTATCTGGTGGTCAAAAACAAAGAATCGCTCTCGCAAGAGCCTTTTTACTTGATCCTTCTCTACTGATCCTCGACGAAGCCACCAGTGCCCTCGATTCCCAAAGTGAAGAAATAGTAGCGCAAACTCTACGAGTGCGTGTTCAAAGAGGTCTTACAACAATCTCAATCGCCCACAGGCTCTCTACGATCAAGAACTGTACAAGAGTCGTCGTTCTTGGAAAATGCGGCCAAGTCGTCGAATCGGGACCCTTCGAAGAGCTACTACGTAACCCTTTAAGTGAGCTAAGCATCTTACTGTCCCAGCAACAGGATGAACCAGAAACATCAACTCCAGCACATTTATAACTCCGGCTGGTGATCATTTTTCATTTCCTGAAATTTCACGATTTTTTGTTTTTCTAGAGGGCTTGGCAATGTGGCTTCCTGACGCTGAGAGCCACAGTATTGAAAAGATCTCCTTCACGATACATCGTTAAGAAACAGGTAATGACCAGATATATAAGCGATGGACTAGCGAGTTGCAATCCGCAAGCCCACTATTCAAGGTGTAATTGAGGAAAAACGGCACTGAGCCTGTAAAATAAAGATGTCTGCCACACGCGAGTCTAAAACGCTGAAGGAGCTCGACATAGATGAAGTAGTTAAAGTAAACCCGTTTGCAAAGTTGGTGAATGGGCAGAGGATCGTGGAAGTACCGGAGCTTACTTTAGAGTCTGGCATTACCATTAACAACTTTCCTATTGCATACAAGTCCTGGGGTAGCCTTAACGAGAAGGGGGACAACTGTCTGGTGATCTGTCATGCGTTGACCGGTTCATCCGATGTAGCTGATTGGTGGGGTCCTCTGTTGGGGAATGACCAGGCATTTGATCCATCGAGATTTTTCGTCATATGTTTGAACTCTATGGGCTCGCCCTATGGGTCTTTCTCGCCTCTTTCTATCAATGAAGATACTGGAGAGCCATATGGTCCTGAATTTCCATTGTGTACTGTAAGAGATGATGTGAGAGCACACAGGATAGTTTTGGATTCTCTCGGAGTGAGTTCTGTGGCTTGTGTCATTGGTGGTTCTATGGGTGGTATGCTAGCGTTGGAATGGGCTACTATTTACAAAAAAGACTACGTGAGGAATTTGGTTGCATTGGCAACTTCTGCTAGACATTCTGCATGGTGTATATCGTGGTCAGAAGCTCAAAGACAATGTATCTATTCTGATCCGAAGTATGATGATGGGTACTATTCCTTAAACGATCCACCTATAGCAGGTCTATCTGCTGCTCGTATGTCGGCTCTCCTAACTTATAGGTCGAGAAACAGCTTTGAGACAAAATTTGCCAGAAACACGCCCTCTGTTGAACACCAGAGTAAAGCTCCAAAATCCTCACTGCCGGCTCCATCGTCAGTGAACCAACACTCTCTACAAATTCACAACGATGGCCATAAACACCGCAAAGAACAAAGAAGGGCAAGTCGGTCTTCTTCCACTTCGTCTGAATCGGTCCTTTCTGTCTCATCAGAAACCTCAGCATGTTCCGTAGCGGGTGTTATAAAGGACATCAAACCAGCTCAAACTTACTTTTCGGCTCAAAGTTATCTGCGGTACCAAGGGAGCAAATTCATCAACCGTTTTGATGCCAATTGTTACATCTCGATTACACGTAAGCTGGATACACACGATTTGGCTCGTGATAGATTCGATTACGATGAAAACATTGTAGAAGTGTTGCGTTCCATAGAGCAACCATCGCTGATCATAGGTATAAAGACAGATGGTTTATTCACTTATTCAGAGCAAGAATTCCTGGCAGAAAATATACCGCATGCCCGTCTTGAGAATGTTGAGTCACCAGAAGGCCATGATGCCTTCCTACTAGAATTCAAACTAATCAATAGACTCATAATTGAATTTTTGAACAAGAACGCTGAGGAGATTATGAAATCTCCTCCGCGTCTTTGGAAGGACTCAGAGAACAACCAAACTGTAACAGACTCTTTGTTTGGAGAAGCAGAAGAAGTCACCAATTGGTAAATGCATTTTAGGTAGCCCAAAGACGTCCGGGCATACACACCACGATCATGCGTGTCATCCAGATAGGCTAATCATTTCAAGAATCAGGGAGTCAATATGATTTTCTCCTTCGCATATAGTTTCTTGCGGTTACCACGTTGATTAAGTTTGTTAATATCTATAAAACACTAATTATCCATTGTGATTTCAACTACACAAAAAACCACGATTCATCCGCTTGGTTATTTGAAGCTTTGTTTGCCAATGGTTCAGACGTTTGAACCTCTTTATATGGCGTTATCTTCTCCTTCTTACTTCTGGCAAGAACCAAGCTTCTTGCATACTCCAATTCGCCGTAGATACAGTTTATGGCTGTACGAACACCATCCTCGTTAGCTATTTGATTCTTTATCAGTAAAGCTCTATCGGCCATTCTTTTATTCGTAGTAACTTGCTGCAGAGCTTTGGTTAACGAGTGACTATTCAATTTCTTCAGTGCCAGTCCAGCACCAATATCTTCTACACGGAGGGCGTAAAAGAACTGATCTCCAAAAAATGGTTTGACAACAGTAGGAAGCCCCGCCCTTAGGGTCGCACCGGTGGTTCCAGACCCACCATGGTGCACCGCTGCGTCCATTTGTGGGAAAAGCCAATCGTGAGGAACATTGCCAGCATTAAAAATACACTCTGGAAGCTCTACTTCAATTTCTTTAGAAGAACTGTCATTTAATCTTTCTGACCAACCTTTATTCAAAACACAATAGACGTCAACATCCTCAACTGCTTTCGCGATCGCCTTGGTCATTTCCTTTGCATTAGAAACCACTATGGATCCGAACCCAATATAAACCAACTTCTTTCCCAGCTTTCTTGCCCGGCTTAGGAAATCAACCAATGCTTGCGGAGGTTTGTAATCGGTCTTCTCGTCTAAGAACCAGTATCCAGTCACTTTGATCCATTCACTAAAATCAACGGAAGGTGGGAATATTGTGGGAGAGATGTTGTAGAAAAACGGTACTTTATTCTGCTGTAGCATATCGAGATTTGTCTTATCCAAGCCAAGTGATTCGAGTCTCCACTTGTTGACCTGGCCACTGATTCCCTTCCAAAATAGATTTTCGAATAACACATGAGTCAAATAATTGTAATTACCGCCACGCTTTTGATCTGGAACAATAAATGCATGAGGATAAGCTCTAGTTCTCGTCCATGGCATGGTGAAAGCTCTAAAATAAGGAATATCAAGCGCTTCTGCAATGTGTATCCCTGCCATAGCCGAAGGAGACTCGATTAACATATCCAGCCCTAACTTCTTGCAGGCCGCCCAAGAAGTATCAAGTAAAGCGGTAATCCAATCGCGGAATCTGACAGAAGCGTCTCTGAAAAGCCCTACATTCATCGATTCGTGTTCAACCATCAGCGACATCAATTCTGCAGGGTCTCCTGCGATTGGTTCAAACCCTATACCATGCTTTGTGACAAATTCGCGAAACTCGCTGTGAGTGATGATCGTTACCTGATGACCTTCTTTGAGCAGCCCTTTTCCTAACGCAATATAGGGCTGAACATCACCTCGAGAACCGATAGTCAGCATAGCAATTTTATAGCTCCGTTGAGGCTTTATATTAGTCTTGAAGTATGGATTCTCATCAAAGAGCAATGGAACATCAAAACCCTCAGCATTGATCTTATCTTCGAAGAACTTGAGTTTGGCGGTATTGCTATCAGTCTCCACGATATTGGCCGAGACAGATGCTGGCACTCTTCTTTTTGATTTAACATCATCTAAACGTTTCAATATGACGTATTCAGCATCATCTCTAGCTGAGGCAGTACTAAATTCAAGAAACAGCTCCTCATGACCCCTTATAACGATGACGAGACCCAGATAACCAAATCTGAAACCCTTCTCTTTATAACAAGTTTCAACATCATTGAGAGGTAAGATCATTTTGGTGTTAACCGTTGGTAGCAGCGTTCGGAAACACAGAACGTCGTTGGCAATATACAGTTTCCCATATAGTGGAACATTCCTTACTAAATGGGTAAACGACGCACTTATTAAAATTTCGTTATTGTTCAATTTAAAATGGCGCCTAAATCTATGCAATGCATGTACTTTACGTTTATTTTTCACCAAATATGGATCATCTTCACTAAATGGAACATAATCGTTCATATAGTGTATTGGGTGAGCATTCCACATTTCGGCAACATTTTTGAAAGGTTTGGTTGCCAAATCAGTTAGTTTGGTTTTTCTATGACCATGCTCACTTTCAGTAGCTTTGTCATCATCATCTGAGAATTGATCCTTGAGCGTGCTTCTTGAAGCATTATCGGAAGCCTGGGTGGGGAATCTTGAATAAAATTCCACTACGACATCCTCATCAGAGCCATTGAAGATGGAAGGTTTTGTAAACAAACTTCCACTCATTGAACGCAGCCTCCTCGACCAGGTTTTTTCTTCAGGATCTTTGGCCGCCAATGAGCCTGGCGTATGGTGTAAGATGTTATCAATCAAAGAAGCATGCTCTTTGGAACTCATATCAAAAGAAGTTTGGCTCGACTCTTGAGTCTTTGTGTCTTCTATGCATTTTCTACCACCTTCAAGTTTAGCTGAGCTATTGGGATCATCTCCAGGCGAAAAGTTGTCGAACAGGATTCGTACCCCCAAGGTATTCAGTGCAGAGAGTTGCTTCTTCACCATATCCATTAAAGAGAACCCAGACCCGTCAAGGAATACAAAGTGAAAATCATCAATTGCGAACGAATGAGCACTCTCCAAGGCACGTATCCGCACAGTCAAAGCTTGCTTAACAATGGCTTGATCATCAAGGTCAATGATGTTTGCTAACGGTATCTTGACACTCACAGAATCATTCTCCGTATTTTGAGCTGCAAATTGCTGTTTCTTTAGTGAATTACACCAAGCCCTTGCAGAGTATTCCGTGTCGGCGTTAAAGACATAAGTTCTTCCATTATTATGCACCTTAAAGGTCGTGTTTGGGTCATCAGAAGATGATCTCTTTTCGAGATGTATACTTGTTGTATTGCTCAAATCTATTGTGAGAACTGGGAAATATACTTCGGTCGGCGAATTGTAAAGTGAAAGAGTTTGATCTTTCAGAATACACCAATAACGAACAGACGTTCTAAGGGTGGATCGTATGTTCAAGTTTCCACTTAATTTGATCGTCCCAGGGTTCTTTGGTAAATATGCAAAGAAAAGAATGTGTCTAGAAGTGACCAGTAGATTTCCCTGAACTAAAACATCCTTCAAAAGCCACGCTGAGTAATCCTTCAACAGCTCTTCGTTTTGATCAAGTTTGAAATGTTCAAGTAACTTCTTAATAATTTTCCTCTTGAAAGCCTGGTCGGAGCCCATCGCAGACTCCATCTTCTCAGTCGGTACTACCGAGAACGAGAAAAGTGTAGGTTTTCTCGTAGCAGCCAGACGAACAGGTCCCCCCTCAGAATCTGCCTGAACTTCATCATTACTATCTTTCTGCTGCCTTCCTAGTAAATCATCGTCCTCATTTCTGCGATCCTTGTCGTTCTGCGTCAAATCTTGTGCCAAGTCGTCCGCCTCCTGAGCATCATCCATACCAGCATAGACACTAGCCGTAGTCAATAAGTCTGCAATACTCTTCATCATAAATCTAGATTTCGCAACATCGTAACCCCCGGTATCATCTGAATCACTGCGGACCATTTCTTCTCCATCTGAACCAATGGAAGCTGTTCTTCCCTTTCCATTTCTACCGGGTTTGAGGCTGGCTATAGATTTTGACAGCCGTCTTTGAGGTATTAGAGCAGTCAGCAACTTACCAGTACCAACACTTTCTTGGGATATATTGTGTGAGCTTGACTCGCCAGATTTCCTCCCCTTTGTGGCCAGATTCATCTTCGATCTCGATCAGGACAGCTCAAAATATATATCTCAAGCCAAAAGGAAATTATTGAACTACCAGCGCCGTTCCGAGGGAATGATTAACAAGCATTATGTGCGCTTCGAAGTTTAGTTGTTCGTGAAGACACCGAGATTCGTTGGTTGAGGACCCTTTCCTCTGAGCTTGCGGCTACGCCTTGTGGGAAAATGAAGGCGATCCGCAAACTGTCAGTAAATACAAACACAGCATTATTTAAATATGTGACTGTTCATGGTGGCCAAAAGATGTTTCTCAGTGCCCACTTAATTTGTTTTAAATCTTATTTTAATTTTTGAAGTGCCACTGGTTCTCTATAAAAAATGGCAGTCTAAGCTCTATAATAATCATAACAGATAGGATAAAAAACCCTGCTACTTCGTCTTCTCCTTTAGCAAGGTCCTCATGTATCTTTGGGCACAGAGAACCTCTTCCTCTACCTCCTTGAGAGCTCTGGTCTCTTTTCTTCCAAACAGGAAGGAGATCATGCCGTCAATCGTTCCGGTTATAGAGACTACCACTGCGAAAAGTACCCAGAAGATAGATGACCAGCCGGCCAAATTGGCAGTGAAAGTGGTCACTACCAAAGCACCGATAAGTAGTAGGATTGAGAAGTAAAAATGGACTCCACGAAGAAATTTTTGCCTTGCGGCGACGACTGAATAGCTTGCTAAACACTGAATCATCTCGTCGTAATTGGCATACCGCTGCAATAAGAGGTCTCTGGAATCCTTGCTATCACTGGCAATGTCGACGGTGACAGGTTCTTTCTTTGGTAAAAGTTTCAAAGTGCAAGTGTAGGCAAAATGGTCGGAAAAACTGCCAACATTAGGTAATCTATTGGTAAATCTGACCCCTGCCTGTGTCGTTTGCAGTCTCTCAGGATCAATTAGAGCATAGTCAAGTCTGCAAGCCTCGTCGGGTTTACGAGATGCCCTCCATGTATTAAGCAACGAATCGCAAGTGGTACAACCGTATTTGATCTGTTCTAGAGGATTCAACCTTGCGACTACTTGTAGATCCTGCTTACCGCTAAGTTGCTCCCACGAATCAACCAGTCCCGTTTCCATTGTAAGAAATTTGTGAGGCAACGATCCGGGCCTTGAATTTAAATCTCCTGAGATGATTACTGCATAGCCTGCCTTCTTGTATAGGTTTGCCAATTTACTGAAATCCCATGCCTGACAAGACCTGTGACAGGCATATGCTGCATCTCCGGTCAACGCATACGGAGCATGCATATGGCTGTTCATTATGGCCACGGGATGGGTCATCTTATCCACCGGTTGTAGCAGAGTGATGGCTACAGACTTGCCCACATACCAATCACCCCGGTGTACGGCACTGGGTCTACCATTAATTGGAAAACGGTATAGAAACGTCGATTCGATAGGGATTCTTGACAATATGGCCAGTCCAGGTCCAGCAAGAATCCCAGAGTAAAATATTCTTTGGTAAGGGAAAGCTTCAGCGCACGTTGCCGCTATGTAATCCCAATCTTCTTTGCACCAAATCTCCTGTAAAGCTACAACATCGTACCGATCATCTGCTCCAGAAGACTCAATACCAGGTAGTGGAACGGAGCATGATTTGCCAGCCAGCTCATCTGCGATAGCTCGCAATCTCTGCTTTCTGTATTTCGACACCCACTTTAGCCCCCAAGTATTGAACGTAAGAAACTTTATACTAGGCGCTTCTTTCCTGACCTCATCATCAGCCCTTTCCAAATTATTCTGGCTCATTAAACGTCTCAGAGAAGGCTTTTCAATGAGTTTTATGGTATCTTTCTTTATCCGATCCAATGGTTAGTGTTGTGAAAGCATCGCGTAATAATAACACAGAGCCGCCACTTCATGCAACAACCAACAAAGTGAAATACAGGCAAGATAGCCTGTTTGCAGGGTCAAAGAATTTTCTATAGCTTAGAAGGGCGATGCAGCAGACCATTGGTCAATTCACAGAGTTCCGATCGCGTTTGGACGAGTTTGAGCGCAGGATCCATGAGACGTTGAACGAACGGATGAGTACAGTGCTGGAATCTGTCCAAAGGTATAGAGATGAAGTTGAAGAACTACAGAGTCGACAAAGGGTAATATCAGAGAGATTCAGCAGGCTACAAAACGAGCAAGAGGCTCTGGAGATCGAGAGGGACACATTTAGAAAAGATGCCGACGATACTAAAAACAGATTGGAAGGTTTCCAACAGAGGAAGCACCAATTGGAGTCACAAAGGACAGCCATATTAGAGGAATCCACCGAGCTGGACCTAATGCTGGAAAAGAAAGAGCAAGAGATCAGAAAACAGAAGGAAAGAATGATGAAGCAACGGCAGCGTGATAATCCAGAGCTGAAACTTTACGAAAGGCTTCTAGGAATGCAAATTGATGCTTCTCAACCAGGGACCCTTCATTTCGAGTTCCGCCAGTTTGACGACCAGGATATGGCCCGCCTGTGTGATATAACGCTGGATGTTTCGAGCGAAGACTTCACCATCCTGCAATCGACTCCGGAACTTGATGACGAGGAAATCAAGAGACAGCTACTGGATACATTGAACAAGCATGGCGATATAACCTCGTTTCTGGTCAAATCTAGGCAGTTGCTCATCTCACGTGCACTACGTCACCAATGATTCCTTCCAGTTAAGTTACTTCGAAAGATTCGAGAGTCACTAACAAAGGTGCTCAAGATCGAGGCATTGAGAGTCGTCAAACGTTT
Organism: Torulaspora delbrueckii; assembly: GCF_000243375.1. Taxonomy (NCBI): domain Eukaryota; kingdom Fungi; phylum Ascomycota; class Saccharomycetes; order Saccharomycetales; family Saccharomycetaceae; genus Torulaspora; species Torulaspora delbrueckii. The sequence goes on along the minus strand of NC_016503.1, from coordinate 1,151,268 downwards.
GTATGAGAACCCAATTGATTGTGCCATGGCTCCTGGCTTCTGTGGCGATTGCTTCCCCAGGGGATAATTTGGACAAATTTCAGGATTGTAAATATGCATGTGAGTTTGAAAAATCTTGTCCTGGCTCACAGATCGGGTATATCGACCCTTCAACTAACGAGTTTAGTGACTACAGATTTGATGACCGTCCTTTGCTGCTTTCAACATTTTTCGCTTGGGATTGTATCTCGGACTGTGATTATCAGTGCCAGCAGATCGTTACGCAGCTGAGAATACAGAACGAGGAGGAAATTTATCAATTTCATGGGAAATGGCCATTCTTGAGACTACTCACTACCCAGGAGTTGTTTTCCACGCTGTTTAGCATTGGAAATTTTATCGCACATTATCATGGCTACCAGCAATTGACCGAAACGATACACAGGCTAGAGAATAGAGGCGATAGAAGAAGAATACTGTTGTTGCGAAACTACACATATGTGGCAATGGCTGGGATGTTAGCATGGACCGCTAGCACAATTTTTCACTGGCGAGACCTGTTGATCACCGAGATCCTCGATTACTTCTTTGCAGGAGGCACTGTCCTGACAGCATTCCATGCTATCTTCTCTAGAATGACAAGACTCGACAAACATCCTCAGATGGCGAAGTTATTCTCCTGGTCCGTTGTCCTAATATTTGCCCTTCATCTGCTACGACTCTACATAGACTGGTCCTACACATACAACATGAGGTTCAACATATTCTTCGGTGTGCTGCAGTATCTGCTGCTGATTCTACTAGCATACCAAAATTACAATACTCTACGGTCAACACAGAGCCACAAACGTGCAGGACCCTACGAAAAGCGTCAAACACTCGTCTTCAACCTCTGCATAGTACCCGTATTATTAGTCGGATCCACGGCGATGGCTATGTCTTTCGAGCTATTCGACTTCTTCAGCTACAAATGGCAAATCGATTCTCATGCCTTATGGCACATGTGCACTATCTGGCCGTCCTGGGTCCTATACGGTTTTTTCCTCAAGGACTTCAACTTCACTACAAGGGAGAACTTGGAGTGAGTATAGTAGTGAATAAGTAGTCTCAGCTAGATACATAATACATCATGATAATAAGGGGTGGTGATCTAAGTCCAAACGTGGGCTTTTTGTCCGGGGTCCTTAGCCATCGGGTTATCGCGTAGGCACTTGCATGACTGCAGACTTTCGTTACTCAAGCGTCAATGAAGAAGGCGGCTGAGTATTCTATTGTCCTACTTGCAGGTATAATGGCTGATATAAGGTTTCACATCTATTGAAACTTTCTATATATCCCTTACAGTTTAATTTCAGATTGATTTTTGAACAGTTTGATGAAGAGCAGATGACAGGCAATAGAAAGTTTTTTCCCTCTTCACACATTATCTTGACAACCTCTCGGGACCCTGAGAATACCACTTTGAACCTTATGGCATTGTTATTAAGGGCTACTTCATCATCCAGTGCTGGTGCGTTGTTCTCCTCTTCTTCGCATTGCGTGAAGTCGATGGTCTCTTCACATCGCTCCCGGCGTAAAGAGTCATTTTTTCTTTGACTCGAACACATTCCAACGATCGACCAAAATATCTCTGGGTTGTCTCCTGGTTCGAAAGCGATAGCAGTCAGGACGTAACTTCAATGAATACAACTCCGTTGGAATCAAGAAAGGAGCCTATTGATGGGGTGTATGAAGGTCGAAGGCGACGGAGGATTCCAAAGCCTGGTGCTGGAATCTGGCTAGACTTACAAGAGAAAGTGCCCTGCTATTGGCAGGATTGGAGAGATTCATGGGATTATCGAGTGATACCGTCTGTTTTGAATACCTATTTCAACAATCTACTACCTGCTTTGGCTTTTGCACAAGATATGTTCGATAAAACCCATAATGCTTATGGAGTAAATGAAGTTTTACTCTCTACAGGTCTGGCTGGTGTCGTCTTTGGGGTACTGGCAGGGCAGCCATTATGTATTGTTGGTGTAACCGGACCTATCGCTATCTTCAATTACACGGTTTATGAGCTTATTGGGCCCCTGAATACTAATTATTTTGGATTTATGTTTTGGGTTTGTATATGGTCTATGATATTACATTTGATCATGGCCTTTAGCAATACAGTTGCTCTATTGCAGTATGTGACGGCGTTTCCTTGTGACATCTTTGGGTTGTTCATTAATGTTGTCTATATTGAGAAGGGGATCCAAATCCTTACGAGACAATTCCACACCAATGAAGGCGAGGAGGATCTTACAGCTGGATTTGGCAGTGTAACAGTGGCGCTTTGTATGACCCTCTTTGGTCTAGTGTTCAAGAATATAACTCGAACTCCGCTATTAACTCATAGATTGCGGATATTTATTGCAGACTATTCAACCCCATTATCAGTATTGTTTTGGTCCGCTTTTACTCATTTTGGAGGCTATCTAGATGATGTTCATTTCCAAAAGGTTCCAATCTCGAAATCTTTCTACCCAACTGACAAAGTTAATAGAAATGCTTCAACGTGGCTGGCCTACCAAAAAATACCTGTGAAAGACGTTTTCATTGCTCTTCCATTTGGAATCATCTTAACTCTTTTATTTTATTTTGACCACAATGTTTCTTCTCTGATGGCACAGAGATTCGAGTACAAACTCAAAAAGAATGCATCATTTCATTACGATTTTGCACTTTTAGGCATAACTACAGGAGTAAGCGGAGTGTTGGGGATCCCAGCACCAAACGGGTTGATTCCACAAGCTCCATTGCATACAGAGTCTTTGTTAGTTCACGATGAAAATGGTAAGGTTGCCAGATGCGTGGAACAAAGGTTTACCAACACTGTCCAAGGTTTGATGGCCATTGGTACAATGACCCGTCCACTTCTGGTATGTTTGGGTCAAATCCCACAGGCAGTATTATCGGGATTATTTTTCATAATGGGTATCGAAGGTTTGCTGCACAATGAAATCATCGCCAGGATACTTTGCCTGTTCACAGAAACTAAGAAAAGGGACCCTCAATCTATCCTAAACCACGTTTCAAGAAAGAAACTCGTGATATTTTTGTGCTTTAGTCTTGCCGGATTCGTCGGTGAGTTTGCCATTACAAACACCATAGCAGCTATTGGATTCCCACTGGTTCTGTTACTAACGGTCATTATACGGATGGTGTTCCCCAAGATATTCACCAAAGAAGAGCTGAATGTATTGGATCATAACGCTACGGAGGAGTTTACCGTTAAAAATACTTTTGCTAGACAATCTCTGTGGTTTAAGCAGATCAAGCAGTTTAGAAGCAAGCTAGTCGGCAGCATTAATATTAGCATTTCATTACATTACCACGCAGGATTACCAAGCAGGATAAAATGATCTTGTTGCCGTAATGATGATGGTTGTGTTACTGAGCAGTATATAATTTATGTGATTGACTGGTCATTCAAGTAACAGTTATCACTTGCATGTTAGCGATGACCTTTTTGTGAGTTTATAATTTAAGTAACCAAGTCTAATAAGATCTTATCGATCATTGATTGATATATTGAAGTTGGTTTTAAGTATGTTATTGTCAAGACTCAAACATTCGTACTAAGTTTTCTATTTACTGTGTGAATTTAATACAAACAAAATAATTATCAATAACATGATAAAATTTCGATGACATAAAGCAGGTGTGAGCCCGTACTTCGCCCAATGATTCCACCTCCAATCGATGCAGTGTTATTGCACGAACACGCATACCAGGACACCGGGGACCTGAGTTATGTGCTTAATTTGGAGACTTTTACGGATGATGGAGGATACAAACCCATCCTGAAATATGGGCTGGGGTTCTTCAATTATGATTTGGCCCTAACGAGTGAAGTCTACGACAGGTCGTGGATTGAAATGTTCCGTTTCCATCTCTATGAGAATTTTGCATTTTATTTTCTAATATTCCTAGCACTGTTCTTATTATGGGCACTTGTCATGGTTGCACAGCTGAATCATGCAGGCCAAATGGTTTTTGGTAAGAATAAGAAGTTCGAGAAAGAGGATGATTTGGAATATCACCATATCAAAGTTTAATCAGTTAAATGGCAGTGTTCTATATATAAGTATATATTGTATTGTCAGTTGTAGCTATATGCATATACATTAATCCATAAACCAGGTCTAATTAAGCCAGTGGCTTGCTTTCATCGATCCAAGATTCACCTTTCAATTCCGGCACGATGGTTATACCTCTACCCTTCTTGATGATATTTTCGACGTTCTCGACAATAAACTCTTCCATGTGCTTGATGGTCTCAAAGGAGTTGGTACCCATGTGAGGCAGACCCAAAACTTGAGGCATATCTAGCAATTCCTGTGGGACTTGTGGTTCATGTTCGAAGACATCCAAACCAGCGGCCCTAACCTTACCTGATTTCAAAGCATTAATGAAAGCGGCTTCATCAATGACAGCACCACGAGCAGTGTTAACCACAACAACACCATCCTTCATCTTTTCAAATGTCTTAGCATCCAAAATATGTCTTGTGTTCTTGTTCAGTGGAATATTGACGGAGATAATATCGGATTGAGCCAATAGTTCATCAAATGAGACGTATTCACAACCATTTTCAAGCTCTGGACTCAATCTATTCCTGTTGTGGTAGAGAAACTTGGAGAATCCGAATGGTTGCAATCTCTTGACGATCGTGCGACCAATACCACCCAAACCAAGCACACCAACGACCTTTCCTTCGGGGTCATTACCAACTGGAGCACCACCTGCGGCACCGACAGAAGGCCATTTACCTGCAAGCAAATTACGTTGACCGTATTCGAAGTTTCTCAAGGCACCTAACAGCAAGAAAACATGAGTATCTGCTGTTGAGTCATTGACCAATTCTGGGACATTAGTGACCTGGATCTTTCTGTCTTTGAAATATTGGGTATCAATTTGATCATAACCAGCACCCAGGTGACAAACAGCAACGACAGATTTTGGCAAACTTTGAGCCAGTTCTTCGTCAAATCTACCAGTTTGCTTAACACTGGCGAAAGTTCTAGTGATGATTTGAGCTTTAGACACTTCGCTCTTTGGGTCCTTCAAAGTTTTCAAAAACTCTTCACGAGTGGTAGTCTCTGGGATAGTAACCACATTGGCGATCTTGCTCAAATTTTTCCAAGCATCGTTGGCGTATGCCACTTTACCTAATCTTAGAACCACTGGTTTGACACTCATATTGACTTATTGGTGTCGAACCAAGAGCCTTCAATGCCTAGTGCTACCTATGTTACTTATATACATATACTTTACACTACCCCGCCCCTTTATTGCTCGGAAATTGGCAACGGTCTTATCTCCTGCCTGTTCGAGAGACATTGGTCGTCGATTACCGATCTGCAATTGGCACGCAAGATTGTACTGCACAAGTCGCAACTGCAAGCGATTGGCTCGCTTGAGGACAGACGATAACAAGAGGCTATAGACAAAGCTTCAGGGACTAAGAAAGGCTAGCAAGTGAGCGACCCTGCTGATCAATGGCGATCAAAGTTGCTCGACAACAGTCATTGTAAACCCATCGAGATACAGATTTCATGAAATCCTTATAAAATTAAAGAAATTACGGAGTTAAAAGGAAGGTTGGGCTGGCTTCGCATATCTCCGCGTCGTACGGGTAATAGCCTTTATTTTTCAAGCAGCTTTTGACTGAAATAACATAAGGATGGACAGTGAGTTATGGAGAATTTATGGTACTTAAAGAGGCCTTGTGGTCTAGTTTTGGGAGATTTGAGCAAGTGAAATGTCCTATTCGAAAGGGACTACCCCTAGGACAGGCCAGAGTGTTCCCAATTATGCGGATTCTGGCGGTGGGTTCCGAACTTTTAAGATTGCGCATCAGCGAGTATCTTTGGATGTTGACCTCGCGAAACATACAATTAGAGGAACTGCAGATATTATTCTAATACCTTTGATTCAAACTTTAAGTTATATTACGTTGGATTGTAAGAATTTGAAGATTAATGAGGTACGAGTGGAAAATCGGAGGTGTGATAATTATATTCATGACGATCCATTGACTGAATTCTCGAAGACTAGCCGTTCTGAGGCCGATACCCTCTATGCGTTCAATGGAGTGGAACAATCGCATTTTTTGAGGGAGAAATTCGCAGATTTGAATGAGTTCCCGGAGGAGAGAACAAAGTCGCAATTGATTATTAAGATACCGTCATCGATCAAGATTACTTTACAGGATGCCAACTCGTTGACTAATTATACACCAATAACGCCAACTGTTAGAGGTACACCGGCCCCACAAGAGGCCGTTTTCACACCGATCAGTGTGAGAATAGAGTACGAATTGAGTAATCCGGCTACTGGTGTAAGATTTGACACCGTTTTGGAGTCTCAGCCGCAATTATGGAATGCTTACACCACGAATAACGAGCTTTGTTGTACCGCAGCATACTGGATGCCATGTGTAAATACTCTAGATGAAAAGTGTACTTGGGAAGTGGAAATCACTGTTCCCAAGAAAGTGAAGGACATTGGAGGATCAAAAGTTATGGGAAATGAAACCAGAAACTTACGCTCAAGAAGAGATACTCATACAGACGAGAATGAAGTAAAGACTGAGGATGTGTCACAGGAAGATATATTGCAAAAGAACGATTCACAGAGACCGGATGAGGATGAAGATGAGGAAGACTACGATATTTTGGAGGAAGAGGAAGAAGATGATGCCTCAAATAAAGAGATTTTGGTCTGCTGCTCAGAGTACTCTACGGCCAAGGAAACCGCGCATCCCACCGAGATATCGAAAAAGTGTTTTGCATTTCAAATATTTAACCCAGTTGCTCCCCATCACGTTGGGTGGGCCGTCGGTGCGTTTAACGTTTGGACTCTACCGTCAATTAATAGCCAGGATGACATTTTCGATGAAGAGCGAGATGAATCCGAAGAAAGTGTGAAGATAAATGAACCTGATACAAGTGCCGCCGTTGATGATATTGAGAATAATGATGTTATACCCATACAAGTCTACACTCTGCCGCAAGAAGATATCGATGAAAAGACGGTATTGAATTCAACGATTATTTGTCAAAAGATGATGGATTTTTATGCCAAAGAATTTGGGTCATATCCTTTCACTTCATATTGTCTTGTATTTCTCCCGACTTTGGTGATGCCAACGATGGAATTTGCAAGTATGACGTTGTGTAATACTCGCCTATTATATCCTCCAGAAATGATCGACTCAATGCTAACTACTACAAACCATTTAGCATGGTCATTGGCGACACAATGGTCTGGGGTTAACATAACACCTCTTGAGATCAATGACATATGGTGTTGTTTGGGAATGGCTGGTTATATGGTGTTTCAATTGATGAAAAAGATATTAGGATACAACGAGCTCAAATATAGACTGAAGATGAACAGTGAGGCTATCGTTGAGTTGGATTGGGAAAAACCGCCCATTGGTGAAACTTTCACAAATGCTTCAAGGCCGATCTCATGGACAAGTAAGGATCTTGATTTCATAAAGCTCAAAGCTCCAATGGTATTGTACATCCTGGATCGGAGGATGGTCAAGACTGAGAGATCATTTGGTATGTCTCGTGTATTACCCAAGATTTTTTTACAGGCCATGTCCGGTGATCTGTCGAATAATTCCTTATCCACCGCTCATTTTCAGTATGTTTGTGAGCGTGTTAATAGAAATAAACTAGAGCCCTTCTTCCAACAGTGGGTTTATGGATCTGGAGTACCGATATTCCGTGTCACCCAAAGGTTCAACAAGAAAAGAATGATGGTTGAAATGGGTATCAGACAGTGTCAGGCCCAAGAACTGGGACAGGACAAAGTCGTTGGAGAGGACGGGTTTTGTTCAAGCTCCTTGGGTTATATGCAACATCCAAACAAAAATTTGACCACCTGTTTTACAGGATCCATGACGATTAGAATTCACGAAGCAGATGGAACCCCTTACGAGCATATCGTCGAGCTAAAAGACGTCTTCACAAAGATAGATATTCAATACAATACCAAGTATCGGAGAATAAGGAACAAGCGACTCAATGCTACGAAGCCCACGGGCAAGGGGATGACACCAGACATAACGGAGGATTCATTCACGGAAAGGGTCGAGGGGGGCGTAATTCAAAAATTGGGAAACGTCCTCAGTGGCCCTAACGATTGCCGAGAATGGAACTTGACTGAACATTCAGTTACTACCGACGGCAATGAAGCCCAACGTCAGAACGAAGCGTTCGAGTGGATAAGGATTGATTCCGATTTCGAGTGGGTGTGCAAGCTTTACGTCAATCAGCCTGACTATATGTTCACGTCTCAACTGCAGCAGGACAGTGATGTTGAGGCACAAGTGGAAAGTGTAAGATTTTTTGAGGATACCATCATCCATTCACCAGTGAGTTCACAGATTTATTCATCAATACTGACAAGGACAATAATGGACAAAAGATACTTCTATGGTGTACGCCTGGAGGCCTGCAGAGCACTAGCAAGGTACGTTGTGAGAGACTTCGAGCCCAACAACTTTAGTGGTGGGGCAAAACATCTTATAAAAATTTTTCATGAACTCTTCTGCTACCAGAACTCAAATATACCCCTTAACAACGACTTCACCAATTTCCAAGAATATTTTCTGCAGAAAAACATCCCACAGTACCTGACCTTAGTCAAAAACGAACGGAAAGAGACACCCGCATTTGTCAAACAATTTCTTCTGGATTTACTTACTTACAATGAGAATTCAGAGAATCCATACGATGATAGTCATTACCGCTGCACTCTGATTCAGTCCGTTGTAGACTGCGCATTAACCAACCGTCACGATAGAGATTACTTGGAGAAAGCATTGGAGCAGCTGCGTAGATATCAAAATCTCGAAGAATGGATGCCAACATATCAACTCCTGGTGAAGAACGCCATTCTCAAGGCAAAACTAAGACTAGGCGTAGAGGGATTATACGACATGAATGACTTGAATAAAATCTTGTTGTTCACTTCTGAGGAGGAAGTGAAGACGGCTGAAGTCAATGTGCCGCGACTCAGGGAAGGTTCACAGGATTTAGCTCTGACAGCTTTCAAGATACTGTTAGTTGAAGGTGGACTCAAGAATAGGGAGGCACTCAAATACTTCTTCGAAAGTTTATGTTTTACGCCTGACGTCTATGTCATGGACAAACTGGCCGACGTTTTCGTCAGCGCCGTTGACTTTGTTGCAGTGCATAAGCTACAAGAGCTACTGGATGATGATATAGAGTATATGGTGGAAAAGATTAATCCCGAGTCGCTCACTCTTGAAGACGGAACAGAGGACGGAAGTGGGATTGTTGAAGAGGATTACGTGCATGAACTAAGAGAACGTAAAGAGCAAAAGATGCGATCTACGGTTCGAGGATTAATACATCTGCTAAGGAGACAATTCAAAGAGTATGTCCCACTGAAGAAAATTCTTTGGGAAGTACTACACACTTCCATGTTAACTCTTTATCAAAAAAAGCGTATTTTTGACGTTACCAGAATTTTGTACTGTCTGCTCGATAGTTTCGACGTTGTTTTGCCTATGCCACGGGATAAGAGACTTGTTGCAAAAGACATCGGAGACCATAAAGTTGTCATCAAAAGGGAGGGCTTGCTGAAGGTTCACTTGCCCACTAAAATCAAGTTAGGTACAAATATTACTTTACCTGCTCCAGAGGAGACGGGCACAGGACGGGCGAATAAGTTGAAAATAAGTTTAAACAAGCCAAAGAAGCCTACAGCAGCAAATTCAAAGAGAAAACAGGCGAAAGGAATTGTGAATAGGGTTGGAATACTACCCTTGAGATTTATCAAGATTACGTCTCTAGAAGAGAAGAAGATCGATATCTCGTCGGTGCCTTTCAGCAAAAACGTTCAAATTATCAAGGCAAACCAGAGATCATTCACCCTCAAGATCAAAGTTCCAAAGAAAGAACAGGGGTAAAACAGTTTGATCAACAACTTCTTTATAGTTCATTTACTCCATACCATGTAACACTAATAGCATCATGAACGAGAGACAACAAGTAATTTGAAAGCCGCTTAAAGAGCTGATCATCAATTCCTATTCAAATGCCTGAACGTAGCCCATCGCAAGCAGTTTAATCCACCCAATTCATCATGATACCGAGACTGCGATTGGTAGTGCTTTATTTTTTCTGCTATTTAAAGTCATACGTGCTGCTGGTCAGTGCTTTAGTTCTGAGATAGTCGACAATATTAGCTTCCCCGATGACTTATCAAGAATACGATATCAAAAGCTTCAATATTGTCGTCCTCAAATCGAATATACCACCTCCGTGAAATCATCTACTCCATCGGCAACAGGTAAGCTTGATCTGCCCACAGCGAGCATATCTATGCAGGTAATAGAGCCCTCTCGCTGTGCATCCGTTAACGAAGAGGAGAAGAACGAGCTTAACAATACATTTATTTCTTTTGATGAATGGAGAGTCGCTAAACTGAGCGAAGAGATACCTGATAAGCGGATACGATCTAAAGAAAGTATAGAAACGACTGAAGGAGAAACTATAGGAGAAGATCTAGAGGTGGAGATTGGATTTTTCGCAAGCATGGAGGATTCAAACGTTTCAGATCACGAAGAAATGGATGGAGAGGCCCATAAACACAGATTCAATTTTGCCTCACTAGACTGTGCTGCAACGATTGTCAAGACAAATCCAGAGGCATCGGGTGCATCGTCTATTTTGAATGAAAATAAGGACAAGTATTTACTAAACCCTTGTTCTGTGCCTAATAAGTTCGTCATCACCGAGTTGTGTCAGGATATACTAGTAGAAGAGGTTGCCATTGCAAATTATGAATTTTTCTCATCTACGTTTAACAAGCTAAGATTCTCTGTATCAGATCGATATCCGGTAGCCAAAAATGGTTGGACAGTTCTTGGAGAATTCAATGCGGAAAACTCTCGGGATCTGCAGGTGTTTTCCATACAGAACCCTCAGATTTGGGCGAGATATCTTCGAATTGAGATTTTATCGCATCACGGCAATGAGTACTATTGTCCGATATCACTTTTGAGAGTCCATGGGAAGACAATGATGGATGAGTTCAAGATGGATCATTCCAAAGTGACAGTGGCGAAGACTGAGAGTCAAGATATTCCTCAAGAGGAAATACCACGAGATGTTACAAGCGAGGGAGTAGAAGATACAGACCAATGTGATATGTGGCCCTCAATTGATGAAGGAAATATTACATCGCCTCCAAGAAATGACTTTATGCAGAGATGCAAATGCAGATTAAAGCCGCTCAAGTTTGAAGAGTTCTTAAGAGACTTGAATGAGACATTCTGTCCTGCCCCATCACACCAAAACATACCAACTTCATCTGTTTCCGCTGTCTCAACGGAGGAATCAATTTTCAAAAACATAATGAAGAGACTAACCAGTCTGGAAGCTAACACAAGCTTGAGTGTTCTATATATGGAAGAGCAGAGCAAGTTACTATCGAATTCTTTTGATAATCTAGAGAGGGCACAGGCAAATAAATTTGACAACTTAGTTTCTATGTTCAATGATACCTTGATGGATAATTTGAATGTTTTGAGAGTTTTTGCCAACCAGCTAAAGGATCAATCGATAAGAATAATTGAGGAACAAAAATTGCACAACGATCAGTTTACGACGCAGTATGTTCTAAGAACCGAACAATTGGAGAAAGAGCTTAAAGTACAAAGAAACCTTGTTTACACGATTATCTTTGTGTCGCTGTTAATCTTATTTTACCAACTTCACAGTCGAGAACCAGAGCTTGATGAGTTCATCAAAAAAGAACAAACTTTTACAAGCTTTGAATCCATGGAAGATTCCGATCCAAGTACATGTGCGAGCTTCCCTGTGTCGCCAATATCGATATCTGGCTCATCGGTAGCTTCCGATTGAATAGGCAACTTATAAAGATAGATTCATACATTAACCGTCAATTCAAAAATTCAATTCGATAAAAATTTATAAATTACTGGTAAATGCTTGGCACATTATCCTGTGCAGACATGGATCTTCGTATGTTCAGAATTGAACCACGAGAACTGCGACGAGATGCCATTTATGAAACTTTGCGTTTGCCATCGATGACGATGAGGCCAGAGAAAAACTACTAGCGCTGCTGCTCGCAGACAGCCGTGGACGTGAGCTGAAGATTGAGCCCGTAGAACTTGGTGTCGCTGGGCAAGTTGCTTGCAGCTTTGAGCTACCGGGAGTCAGGCTCGCCTTACGGACATGTGGTGTGAGAAGTGTTGAAGACGATCTGGAAGAGACTGGAGTGGAAACCTCCCAACGCATGGGAGAATCGACATCTATTGATGAAAAAGATGAAAGTGGAGTGAACGGCAATTCGCTGAAAGAACCGTTCATCTCAGGGAATAATTCAAATTCTACACTGTTTTTGAAGACGTTCTTAAAGCCAGCAAACTCGTCAAGACGTGATGCAATGGAATCTTTTAGATACGAGTTGGTTGATGTTGAGTAAGGATTCATTCTTGTGAAATGTAAGGAATCATTCAATGAAGAGAGTTGAGCATATGCTTGAGAATTTTCACTCTTGTATGTAGCCAACCATGTCTCAATGGGCAAATGTTTATATTTTCTAATCAAAGTGGCAGATATAGCTTCTTTACTTTTCTCATTTGGAACCTTGAAGATTTCTTTCATAAAAAGATGCAGACAATCTCTTATATCATCAACATTTTGCTTGCATAAAGTTAAGGACACATCTTCAGTAATCTTATCGCCAGCGATATGGAAACTAAGATCGTCAATATCCGAACAGTAAGCCACCTGTTGGCTTAAAAAATTTGGGAAATTGTTTAAATTCAGTATGCGAGAGGCAAGTAATAGTGCAGTTATAGCTTTTGTGGGTGATGAATGAGACATGAAATTCCTTTGATATAGTGACAAATCGCACAAGAAGTTAGCCAACCCAACTAGTTCCGGAACCTGCGGAACCGTGTTGGAAGCAGACGTAGAGACAATGCATTGAACAATATCATAAGCAGAGACCGAGTTACCAATAGACCAATTTAAAGTGACGAGGATATGTCTCTCCATCTGTAAAATCATCTGAGGATCGTAATTCTGGTGACATAACAGACACAATTCCTTCAAAGTCGGAATCCTCGTCTTCTTACTATGAAATTTGGCAGCAATCCACAACGAAGCAGCGACCAATAACTGGTAATGTCTCTTGTAAACGATTCTCTTTGTACAATACTTGTCAGCGATATAGCATGCCAGATGCAGTGTTTCCTGTGACAGCCTGAAAAAAAGATGCATTTCCACTAAAAAATCGATGATATAAGGTCTCATACTCCAGGTGATCTCGGGCTGGTTATCGATCATCACTGGGTTCAAGGCCGAATCGGAAGAACCTTCCAGCGTTTGCAAATATTGTAAAATTTCATTCATATAGGGTTCAATTGATGCTTCACCCGCTAATTGCTCCAACCTGACTAGATTGGGATCTAAAGGAGCAACATGTCTTTTCATTTTAAGCAAATACCAATATTGGAATAAAAAAAAGATTCAAACAGCAAATAATAGACTAATTCATATGGGGTATCAAGTGCAATTACTTCGAACCCTGACACACAGAGCAGCAGTCACTTCAGTTCACTGACAAAAATGAATCTTTCAGCGACCGGTAAAAACTACAGACAACTTAAATATCTCTCTTATAAATCTAACGGGTTGCAACTCATTGATCGTCCAGAAACCAAAAGAAAAGATCCGCTAAACAATACTAATCTCCTTCCGAACAACTCGAGATATGTCAAAATGGGTCCCGTTATTAATTAATTATTCCGATCACACTCACAGCCAGTGCCCGATTGGGATAAACTAGCCATTGACATAATTCATATTAAAACAGTGCCAACCGAGAGGAGAACTGATGTGGAAGAGCCATCTTGGCCCAGTCTTTACCTAGATAGGAATAATCTCGAGATTTTCGAGATCCGCCGCTAAGTCTTGGCGAAAAATCAATATGTACTTGAGAGGTGAAAGTTGTACGTTTAGCCATAATAGGAAGCATACGCGTTACTAGGCATCCGCCGGCGCGATGGATTCATTGTTTTGCAACCAGATATCTCCTGGATTCAGAGGACATGCAAAGTTTTAGTATCTGGTAGCGATAGTGCAGCGATACACCCCCGCCCGATATTCGGAAAGAGGAAGCCAGCGCGCCACAGGAGGAGATAGTGGTGGTGATATTAGTTGGACTTTGAGCATGTAGATGAGAGTAATGGCATGTTAAGTGGCTGGCATTTGAGAGTCATGTGACTGACGACACAAAATCAAGATGACAGTAAATGAAATATTAAATAATTAAATAATTAAATATATAATATTTGGTATTCAGGTTGTTTAAACTAGTTCTAGTACAACTGGAGCGGGGATTAATGTTGATAAATTTTGGTGTTTGGGCTACTATGGCGGCGGAACGGTTCGTCGTTCAGCTCGCGAGTGATACCTCTTTGGTGGAGTTAAGTCGAGATTGTTCTTTTTCTATAGGTGTTGGAAAGAATTTTATTGAAATGATTACGGTTGGAGATCAGTTTAAAGCACTTGCTGGGGAGTTCTCGGTCGAAGATCTTGAGTATTTATATCATGACGAGAGAGTGGTGGCTATTTCTCGAGATAGAGATCTAAAATTGCAAGAATATAAGGTTCAATATGGTTCACCAAGACATCTATCCCAGTTATCCTCTGGAGGGTCTTTCACATTTGACCCTGTCTCGGGTAATCTAGTAGATGTCTATGTATTTGATACTGGGATCGATTTCAAGCACCCTGGATTGCAAAACGTCAATCCGCACAAGTTGGCAGATTTCACAAGCAGTCCCGTTCCCAGAGGAGCTGATCCGCATGGCCATGGTACAATGATGGCAGGTTTGATTGCTTCAGAAACATTTGGTGTGCTCAAGAGTTGCAGTTTGGTCGATGTAAGAGTCGCTGACAAGGATGGGGAAGTAAAATTATCTACACTGATGAAAGGAATAAGTGCTAGTGTAGCTCATGCTCGATTTACGAAGAGACCTTCTGTGTTTGTTCTTCCGATGACAATCGGTAAGAAAAATCATATACTCGATAATTTCCTTCAAGCCATACCGAAAGACATTGCCATTGTACTCCCAGCAGGTAATCAACAAACCGATGCATGCGATTTGAGCCCTCCAAATGATCACAATATACTGGTGATCGGATCACTCGATAGGGACAACCGCCTGGCAGATTTCTCAAACTATGGCAATTGCGTAGACGTTTACACTTCTGGGACAGATATCCTCACGCTACGTTCTACAGACAGTGGCAATGAAGTCTTACTGCAAAGCTCGAACGGCACTTCAGCTAGCTGCGCCATTGGTGCCGGGATAGTTGGTTACCACATGTCCATGGGACTGACAAGCATGCAAGCCATACAAACCATCCGTTCTTCTTCGAAAGACATATACTCACATAAGCACAGGCTAAAGCTTTTACAACTGAAGTTGTAATATCTTAGTTGGCATTTAATAGCTGAGCGACGCGTTTCTTAACGCGCCAACTTCTAAAATCACTACTAATTCAAATCGTATAGAGACTGATATACACTGATTTGAGTAGCCTGGGTTTGCTAGATATGACTGATATTCATGAATATTCTGGGGACAATCCTTTGACTATCTTAAAGGCCAGGATAGCCCTGTTAGCCACTGCTATTGGTGGACCGGACTACACGTCTCATCTGGAGCCACCTCCATATAAACTTGGTGATGACTGTTTAGCATGTTTGCGGGATTTGAAAAGATGGTTCAAGCTGGTCGATGATCAACAGAATAGGTGGGATGTCGCTATGGCTTGTGCGGAATATTGCATTTTGATCGATGACTTACTGCCGATACTTATAGATTGGGAAAACAAGTGTTCACTCGCTGCAAAACTAGCCAGAAAAGGTCAATCCCAAGATTTCAAATCATCTGCAGTTAGAAACAAGGAATATCATGATAGCATAGCTTTAAATTGCTTACAGTTGATCGTACTGATGACATGGCCACTGATCTTGACCGAACAATCTCCTGCTCACCAGGTCTCACTTTATACTGATCTGAAAAAACATCAGCTTTCTTACAAGAGGCATATACTTACGTCAGAGAATGGAAAGGCTTTGAAGGCTGCTAACAGACTTGCATTCAACATATTACAGATCGATAAATTAGAAAGAACACCAAGAGATAATATGATTCTCCGACTAGTGCTTAATTTCTTTAGGAATTTGCTAGCGATTGAACCTGGTGAGCTCACTATCTCATCGAAACAGCATTCATCGACACGAGGAATCAACACCACGGATATGTTGCCTCCCGGTGTGTCAATGGACGACATCAGTCACAATGCTGTCGTGTCAGCATTTCAACGCAATAAGGTTCTAGCACTATTGCTGACACTAGCAAGTTCTTCTTCCAGCGAATTTGATCAAGAATTCATCACGATTCCTTTAATGGAGGTTATGTTTTACATGGTAAAAGAAATTGATCCAAAAGCGCTTATCCGTAATGATCCCCAAAAATGTGGGCCAGATACATCAAAAGAAGAGCACTATAGTCCGGTAGGCCTGCAACTCACTGAGCTTTTGGAAAAAGAGCGTAGACTAAAGAAAATTGTTGTACAAAATACATCAACTAGGCATTCGAGGTTTGGCGCACTGCTTTCCATACAGACGGCCGATCACAAGCGCTTGACCGTCTCCGGTGGTCAAAACTTACTCGATGACACTTCTGCATTGAGGAAACTCGACAATAGTAAGAAGTGGAGTAAGAGACTACCTATTAAGCAAGATGAGGCATCTAATAAGGGTTTGCCAAATAGCTTGCTGAATTCCCAAGGAAAATCTTTCCATTTTCGCAAGGAGACTCTGAAACATTTCATAAAATTCATAGAAAACTTCCTTGAATCTGGTTTTAACCCTTTACTTCATCGTATTACCAACCATTTTACAACTGAGCAAGATCAAATGGTAATACTTGAGCAGATACAGTATCTCTTTTATTATTCCTGGTTTTTGAGATATTATCGCGAGGTATACGGTAAGCACAACGAAAGTGATGATGCTCCTGTTTCAATGGCAGTGAAAGAGACTTCTTTTATCCTTGTTTCTTCGCTTCTCAGAAAAGGTTATGAGGAGAAGAATTGGGCCGTTGCCCACGCCGGAATGATTGCATTCAATGAGCTTCTGCTGCTGATTAACAACCCGGCATTCAAAGAATCCGAAGACGTTGAATTCATTTTATCCAGGCTACTCAGTGATAACCGTCTTCAACTTCTAGCAAATCTGCCAAAAAGTGCGCTGAAGCATTCAATGCCCTTCATAAGAAGCAGTATTCATCTCACGCATACAGCTCTAAAAACTTTCGAAGCATATGACGATGATGCAAACATAATGGTATCAAAGAAAACTAAGAGTCGGGACAATGACAATACTTCACAAGCTGATATAGAGAATTTGATGGAGTCCGAACAGATAGATAGGGATGAAGCCATCGAGATATTGACCTCCAATATCAAGGACTATTCAATTAATTTCCAAAAAGTACAAAGATACTATATGAATGAACCCATGATTGACACTTATATCAGTTTCCTACAGAGGTATATGGAACTAGAGGATGAAGATTTGAAGAAGGGTATACATTTTCTTCACAGAGTTCTGACTCTGGATACAGAGCAATCTCTTCTATTCAGAATAGACTTGATAGTGCTACTTCGAGATATGCTCTCATCCGAAGGAGTCCCTAGAACAAGTCCGGTCAGGAAGCATATAGAGAAACTTTCCGACTATTATCTTCACAAAATCAAGAAAAAGCTCAAGAGTT